>NW_026923754.1:0-22037 GCF_032062105.1 Saccostrea cuccullata | reverse complement strand
TTTCTATCAAATTTACTTTGAATGTTGTATCATTGTGAATCTATTTTGCAGACGTATTATTTGAAGTACAAACAAACTGAATTGTAATTTTTCTCCAAACGTTCCTTCAAAAGGATACCTCATGATGTGACTCATCAAGCATTTTATCAAGACATGTACCATGGTGCCAATATTGATTCAAAGCATGCTTGATGAAACGTTAGTAGCCAGACATTTTCCGACATGTGAATAAAAAAGTTAAAAAAAAAAGAATTAAGATAATTAGATCTGAGTTAAAAGGCAACCCGACAAAAACCTTTTTTAGAATGTTACCGACGTCAAATTGTTGCAGTTTTGGGGGTTTAACACAAACCAGATCACGCTTGTTTGGCATTTTTTAAGCTGGACCAGAAATGGTATATGAATGTTAATGCGTAGTGGTCGATACGGTATTAAACTAAAACTTTAATTATTATATCAAATAAATGTCCGAAGGTAAATGTTATGAAAAACTGAAAGCTCACATTTTTGGAATCTATGAATTCGAAGATTCTACTGCATCTTGAAATCATGAAATTTCCCGTTAGATAATCTAAAATTCTAAACAATTTACAAAATTCTAATATGAAATTTTGATAAGTTAAAATAGTTTATAAGATTCTCGACTTTTTGTTTGATTTCGTCGTCAAATAATTTTTCTGTGCAACAAGTCCACGTAATTTTTTAACAGCCCTCGGTTTTTTTCTGCCAGGGTGTATTTGCAGAATCAGATTTAACAAGCGTTAAATTTTAATTAATTGATTAATTACATTCCATTCTAAATGGTTGTACTTTAATTTTTCTACCATTAAAAAAACACAAGATTGATTAAATGGGAATGCAAACATCCTGTTTAATTACTCAGTGTATTTAAAATTTATTTCTTTTATGCAAAGATCGAATGTGCCCTTTAAATGATATTGACTATATACTACTCCTGACTTAAGGCATGCAACCATCAATATAGCCAATTAAATGATACCGTTATTTTTAAGTCGACCCTTTTGTATCAAGCAATAAATGCTCAATATTTTTTTTGAAGATTAACAGCTTGTTTCAGTATAATTTCATATTTGTCTTTTTAAAAAATAAAAATGAATAGGATCTGAAAAAAAAAAAACAAAAAAAAAAACATGTAAGAAAATATTCTGAACTGAGATTTGAATATTTATAACTCAAAGGCTAGTTTGACAAGAAGAATTACGTAAAATTCGTAAAATTATATCTTCACAAGGAAAAATTGAAAGCAGTTTTGTTAAGAATAAGGAAGTAAAGTTAAAATGAATTGAAATATAAAACGAATGAATAAATGGACTGGTAAAGGAACAATTACGGGGTACAGGAATCAGGAAACAACAGGAAAAACATAAAGAGAAAATAAAGCTTCAAGTACTTCATATGCAAAACCGTTTATAGTCAACATCTAAAACAGTTCAATGTTTTCGGGCCGTCTAAATCTAAGAAGGAAATATTTCGGCATCACATGAAAAAAGAAAGGCCTCAACATATTAAACGCTACAGAAATTGATACCTCAAATTTGAAATAAAAATGACCTTGAAGTTTGCCTTTTTAAGATTGTAAGAAGTATGGAAACTTGTTTATATAAAATAAATCCTGATATTTAAAAAGTGTGTGCTCATTGTCTCTACAAAAAAGATTTAATTAAAAAAATCAAAAATTCAAATTTTTTTCCCCAAAAACATAAAAAATATAAACTAATAGTATCCTTTGGACGATAATTCTTTTTTAACAAGACGTAACTTTTATATATTCATAGATGTACAGCAGTACATCAAATATTATGACGTATTGAGTTTCAGGAAAGTTTTAATGTATGACTAAAATGGTTACTTCCTTATCATCATTTGTTTGGGTGACAGAGATTCTTACAAGAATTTAATTTTTCCAGAAATAAGAAAGTCAGGAACATTTTTTGATATAATTCATTTTTTGATGTAACCAACTATAAGCCAAACCGCAAAAATCTAGCATACATCCCACTGCATTATTTTTAAGTTACAAGCCGTAAATGTTAAAGAATTTTCTTTTCAATAGTATTAATGTACTTTTTAATAGATACACAATACTTCATTATCATATATATCGTTGTTATACCTTTTTGGTGCTACATTTCGACAAAAACAAGACAAGTGTAGTAACTAAGTTCCAAAGGATTTAAAAGGATGTACATTTCTTAAGAATTTTATTTAGGAAAACAACTATCTTTCTTCCATTGAATACCCTGCTACAATGTATCAAATCGTCAGAACTAGGTTTTAGTTATCATAGTATATTATTTTATGAGGCAAGGTACAAACCCAAGTCTGAGAGGATCAGATAGGATGGTACGTATACATGTGTTTTATTTAAAACTATAATAAACTTGTGTATGAATTAATCTTTAATTTAAAAAATGTGACACAATTGAGGATTTAATGTATTGACCTTTTGATCTGTGTGACAACCCTTGTAGATTTTTTTTCAAATTTATTTTACTGTTTGTTTATCAGATTTTAGTCAATTAACTCATTAAATAGATTAGTTCATTGAAGTCCAGTTAAATATTCTTTCTAATTATAACAACACCATTGTTTTCCAACTTGGAACTGAGGAACCTGTAAATGAAACAAACGGAGATAACAAACAATATACGAGCTCAAAAGTACTTTAAACAATACAAACCAGAAGCAGAGCAAACGCCAACCTTAAAAACATCAGAGGTGGTATCAAATGCCATGGATGAGTGCGCATCCCCTGTCGACAGAGCACAAACGCTGAGTGCTCTTGAGCATGATCGTTATGATAAACTGAAGATCTTAAAGAAAGAGGTAGTAGGATGTTAAAGTATGAATTAAAGAAAAAGTAATAAACATACGGAATCTAAATATGGAACGGTTTGGAACTCATTTTTAAATTAGATTTAGTTCTCCGAATATCCAATTACAGAGATCTAAATCTTCGGCAGGAACATGCATAAGAAATTGCACAAATTCTTCTTCATATAAATGCAAATATGTCAGATAATAACGGGGCGCAATTGGTAACAATGGGGATTCCAATAGATTGTTGGAAGACACGATCTCCAAAACACCATAGATTTTGTCAATAGGAGACTGTTGAATAGCATCTGTTGATGTCAGCTTAAGAGCACTTGTATTATTGTATATAGTTTTCTATAAAAGGATATTTTTTGCAATCTTACACCAAAGCTTAATCATGTAAGTGCTAACTTTTTCATTTCGGATATAGTTTGGACATGCTCCCAGAGTACGACAATGGCGCTATTTTTGACTTTCGGAAGAAAAAACCCAACGAATGCATGTTTGTGTTTAATTTGGTGGAATTTCCGGATTAATTAGAGGTATGTTCTGGTAAAATGGAATGTCTTTGAGATGGAATGAAGATTTAATTGCTTTAGGAAACTCAAGTACTAGCTCAGAAGTAAAATATCTTAAACAACTCCAAATATTAGGAATGCAGAACTTGTCTTTTGCACAATCTTGGGATTCTTGGACTTTGGTTTTCTAAAGTAATCCTGATAAAACAAACGATCAGCGCTTTGTATGCATTGGAATGGTAGTTGGTAGTACATCAGACCATAACATAGTTGTTATACCTACTGAACCCATACTTGAGGCCCTAAATGTGTAAAATGCATAATTTCAACGTAGTCAAAGTGGATGAAACTTGATGAACTGCCCTCTATTTTAATGAAACTTTGTAATCTTATTTTTAGAACTCACATAATCTTCCTTAAAAATTCTTATTAAATATGGTTTCATGGTATACTTCTATGTGCTATATTTATTTTTCATATCTTATTTTCAAAATAATCATTTTTGAAATTCAAAAGTAAATATTTATATTTGCAAATGTTTTCCTGCTAGTGAAAGCAATGTGTATCTATAACTGTATAAATACCGATACGGGGTCAAGAGGTCATAGATGTGCGTATAAACAAACATTCGACGTAATTTCTAAGTTACGTCATAGAGGGTCGACAAGCGTTCAGTGGGTTACATAAATGCCGTTAGATTTGAAAATATTGCATTTCACACGATAAAAGTCACAATCAGGCAAATATAAAGTATGAATAAGTCACAAATAAAATATAAGTCATAAGGTATCATTTTAAAACGTCTATCGGGCTATATATACGGGTTGGTACGAGATTAAATTCATCAGGCTTTATGGAATTTAATCTTGTGACCAATCCGTATTTATATCCCGAAAGATGTTTTAAAATGATACTTTATTTCTTTATAATTTACTGTTGCTTATTACTGTTGCTATTATAGAAAATATTCTTTTACCTCTACGGAGGAGACAAGCATACGAGTAGTTCGTATGGAGATGCTTAAAACATGCAACACAATTTTCCCGAAATCATAATCTTCATCATCTCCATTCGAAAGAAGATTGGTTGAACAAAATAGAATTCCTTGTGCCCAAAAATGTATCATGTGAAGTTGTGAAATATGTGGTCGATTGTTTCAGGGGAGAAACACACACCAAGCAGTGGGTAGGGCATACATGCTAGCACACAAATCAAAATTTAAATATTAAAAGTTCAGCAAATGACTGTTCTTAGTAAACGGCACATGCCACATGGAAGATAGAAAAACAAAAACAAAAAACTTCTGGACATATAAAGATCTCTTGAGTAGAAGTATTTTATACAACTTTAATTCCTCTCTAAAGAATCTTTTACACATGAAATCAATTAATTTTTATTTTTATTCGATTTTAATGATCTCATTTAGTTTGCTAATAATGCCAATATTATACCCTCGATAAAAATTTGTAAGTTGTAAGGTTGTAAAAATAATTTGTGATCTTACAGATCTCTCAAAATTAATTCTAAAGAAATTTTAAGTATTTATATGTATATAATTCCGAAGTAAATATTTCCCTTATAAATCAGTGGCCTTTTTCACAAAAAATCTTACGATTAAGACTAAAATTTCATGACTCTGTAACTCTTGACCTAATAAAGGTATTGTTTTCCTAATTAATTCATTGCAATTAAATAAAAAAAATTGTATAATGTTATAGAAAAATAATTTTTTTTGTATCTTAGATTTTTGATGTAGAATGGGAAAAATTTTAGTCTTAGTCGTAAGATTTCTTTTGGAAAAGGGCCACAGGCCCTAACTCATTTTTGTAGTCTAAACTGTGCTGCACTATGGATACTCCCAGCAGCGAAAGGGAGCAAATGTTCTGATTCACAGCATTATTGTATGTACCTTTAACATTTATTATTTATTTGTCAATCATAAACTACAAAAAAAATAGAACAAACAAAAAGCAAAAAAAAACATTCCGTTTAAAAAGCCTTTCAAAAACAAATAACTCCGTTTTTGAGATAACTCAGTGTGACATAAGACAACCAAGGTCATTCGACATAACTGATCAAAAAGCTCTTTAAAGTACGTTTATAAAAAAGATGACTGTGCATACAAATACAACAAGTATATATGAAATGATATACATGTAATTTATTCCAGGAAATTAAACATTTTGTTTTGTTATACCGATAAGTACCCTATGAGCTTGTCAGAGAAGTATTTTCCTTTAATTTTCTTAAAATTATGGAAATTCTTTTTTACATTTAATTTTTCCCTTTATATGTAAAAAGAAAATCCTTATATTATAGGTTATTATAGGTTATTAAGACGATATGATCTCTTTGTAATTTACAATTTCAACATTCATTACCTTTTCTGATGAAATAAGATTTTTGAAGTTTTTTTGTGATATTTTATACCATAAGTAAAAATACTTCATGGTTGGAACTTTAAAAAGAGGCCCACATGCCTTATAGGTCACCTTAGTATCATATAACTTTCCTAAACCAAAGGCCATCAAATTCAAAATTTTGAAAAAAAAAGCACCATTGTTTACCATTATTTTACACTTATCATGCTTACTTTACTTACTTAAGACCCAGAGGTAGATCAGAGTAACAAAGAAAAACTGCAATTCCACTTCATAACCACAAGTTGTCCAACCTGTCCCACAGGAAACATTGACCCTGGGGCTGGAGCCACATATTTCAAATCTTCTTGAATTTTTTCATAAACTTCACCCAAGAGCAAAGGAAAAGATTTTTAAAGAATTCATGCATTTTCACTATGTATTCATTAGAGCCCCCTTAATACCAGAATGAAAGTTCAAGAGGCCCTGAATTTTCACTATGTATATAATTTATTGATTTAATACCCAGGAGCAGAATAACAGAGTTTTAAAGAATTGGTGCATTTTCACTTTACAAATACTATAACCCCTGACCCAGGAGCCATAACATTTACAATTTTGCAAGAAGCAGTGTTATTCAATATTTAAAAAAAAGGAGCAGAGAAGAAGATTTTTACAGAAAAAAATGTATTTTGACTATATTATCGATAGGATTCCGCCCTAACACTAGAACCCCCGACCCAGGGGTGAGGGGATGAGATTCACAATTGTGTAAGAGACTTTCTTGCTTATAACTTTGTACTTGGTTAGTTTATTTAATACCCAGGAGCAGAGAAGAATATTTTTAAAGAATTAATGCATTTTCAATATAAAATCAATAGAGCCTTGCCCTAACACCAGAACCCCTGACCCTGGGGCCATGAAATTCACATTTTGGAAGAGGTTGCATTATTTAACATAACTATGTACTTGGTTAGCTTATTTCATGCCCAGAAACAGAGGAGATGGTTTTTAAAGAAATAATGCATTTTATTATATAATCTATATAGCCCCATCCTAGCACTAGAACCTCTGACCCTGAACCCTGAATTTCTCAATTTTGGTAGAAGACTCAGTGCTTTTTACAAATGCCAACAGTTTGACTGCTTGATGTCAAGGGGTAAAGAAGATTATTTGAAAAGGTAACAATAATTTTAGTTGTTTTGGACCCATCCTTCGGGTCACAGGGGGGCAGAGACCACGAAATTCGCAATTTTTGTTCCCCTTTACCAATATATACTTTGTGCTAAAATTGGTTGAAATTGGCTGAGCAGTAACACAAAAGAAGCTGAAAATGTTAAAAAATTTACGATCCTTAATTGAGAGAGAACGTTCGATTCATTTGAGGCAGAAATAAAATGCTTCCACTTCTTCATATTGAAAATTTATATCCTACTTGGCTTATTTGAAAAGAGAAATATCATTTACATAATCTGCTCATACGATATATAAAACATATTTTACATTAATTTTAAGCTAATATAAGTGCATAAAGCTAAGAAAAATAATGTAGATGACGTCATAATTCACTGTTACAAGTATACTAACTTCCATCAAAACCGGGAGTTGAACTTTAAATCTGATTAATCTGTCTCCTAACAGAGCAGGAGCAGCACCCAGGACGGTTCGAGGCAATCTAAAAAAAAAAAGGAATATGGAATAAAGAGCCTTAGCTAAACAATAAAAATGTTTATTGGAAAGGAGGAGAAACAATTGTTGCCTTAGATGAATATCATAAGGGTCGAATCTCGAAATAAAACTATTAGTACTTTACTTTTAATACTTTAAGATAATCATTATATTTTTCAATTTCCAGACGAATTATGTCAGATCAGGAAATTGATGCCATAAACAATTATGAAAGGTATCTTGAAGAATTTGTCAACCAGTATGAAGAGTGGGTTAGGAGTAGAAGAAGGGCCATCAGAGATTTAGAGCAAATTGAATCGGGATGACTGCCGAAAACTTATTGGTAAAACAGCTGCTCTTGCTCTTGTTGGTGTAGGTTTCGACATTTGGGAAATCGTCTCCTCAAGTCAAGATATCGCTAATGGTTCAAAGTATGGGCTCGGAAAAGACACAAGAAGACATTGATGAACCATCAATTGTCGCCCGGGAAATATAAAAGTAAAATTGAAAATCAGTCTTGATCATCACAAACCGCTTTGATATCGGTGAAGGTTTGCGTCTTATTGATGGAGACGATGGTCGCGAATATTTTGAAAACTTGTAGTCGGATAAAAATCAATCAAAAACGATACCACTTTTAACTTGATCAATTCCTCAAGTAAATGTTGGCTGCATAAAATATAAATTGAAGTTAGACACACGACATCACCTATATTTGAAAATGTATTAATTTTCAATTATAGAACATGAAACACGAACTGTGCAGAGTACGTTTTTATCCGAGAAGTAAAATTCGATGTTCTAAAAAAAAGGGACCTATCATTTTCGATAGTAAATGATAAGCAACTTTATATATTGAATATAAAAAACATATATATTTTTACAGATTCACATTATGGAAATATATATATATCATGTATCTCGTAATTTATAAACGGAAAGAACATTCTGATTAACAATCTTTTCAATGTTTAGAAAACCTTTAATTGAAATGACTACTCCCACCCAAATCCCCATACTCCAACACTTAAACTTATATGTATAGAGCAGCCCGGTCCTCCGGGCTGCAATAATAAACCACATCCAAAAGATGAGGGAATCATTAAATGAAGTCCAAGAATTCTATTCTGAAACTTACAGATTAGATGACTAAGTTGCTATAAGACACATCCTTATGTTTCTCTAATAGCTCTACCTTTTTTGCTGGACAAGTAAATTAATACCTAGATTTGAAAATTAGTATGGATTAAAAGAACAAGACCTTCATAATGTTTTCAAACTGTATAATTATCATTTTTGAAATATATAATACATTAAACTATTATGTATAAAACATGAGTGGTGTTTGCTCCTTTGCATCAGATGTATTTAAAACACAATATTCGTTATGTATTACATGCTACGAGGCACTATAACAGCTCTTAGATTTCAGAATTTCCCCAGTGTTAATGGCCAATATAACTACCAGTGGACATAACACATTGGATTTTTCTCCTCACCTAAGAAATTATGCATTAAGTGTATATAAAGAAGCTTTTCAAGCAATTTCTTTGAAAATCGAGTATGTTTATATAGGTACATGATAAATAAATATACAATTTTTTTCGTAAATTCACAAGGATTATATAAACAGAACTACGTTCACGTACTGTCTGTGTGCAAAGAGTATTTGTTCACTGGTACTTTGTTTAACTCCTACATTTGTTTAGTCGTTTTAAGGTAATTGACTGGTCTGCATGCCCTGCGCCGTAAACCTGTATATTTAAGAAAAATTTGGTTGCAATTTTGATTTTTAAATAGTTCCTTTAATATTTCCTAACTGAAAAGTTAAACTTAGTTGACCCTATATAATTTCTTGCAGTCTAATATTTCTTTGAGGGTTATTTTATTTTTATTACTGTCTCCTTTTCATTAACAGAGGACCCCTTTCTAGTGAATTGTAATTTTGCATTAATTTCCTATTTCGTATAAATTTGTCTAAATGTACAAATGTGCCGAGTTATTATCCTTATTGTATGTCAAGCCGAATGATATGCCCAATATCCAATACAAACTTCTTAGTTTCAATATATGAAGAATATTTTATTTGACTTACGGGATTCCGATTTGTTAGATTTTAACCTATATTGAAATTTTAGTTGTGATCGTTGGGGAATATGAAGCAAGCCTTACATAGTACATTTTTTACAACAAGAAGACATGTAATTTGAAGTTAGAAGAATTTTATCTCGAACAAAAGAAAAACATTTAACAAATTTTTGAAGATGATTTATTTTTAAGCTCTGATTCTCTGAAGTTGCCTAGAAAAAAATGGACGGCATTAAGTTAAAATATATATATATAATTTTTTTTTCAAAATTCATA
This sequence comes from Saccostrea cuccullata, assembly GCF_032062105.1. Classification (NCBI taxonomy): domain Eukaryota; kingdom Metazoa; phylum Mollusca; class Bivalvia; order Ostreida; family Ostreidae; genus Saccostrea; species Saccostrea cuccullata. The sequence continues at coordinate 12,289 of NW_026923754.1, read as the reverse complement.
CGACAAGAAGCCATGTATTGTGAAAATTAAAGAACTTAATCTCGTACAAAAGTAGCATCCATCTAAAAATTTATGTAAATGATTTTTTGGATAATGATTCAAAATGTTGCAAAGAAAAAAGAAACAGCATTAAATGAATAAAAAAAATAACCGTAAAATTAAATGAACAGAAAATAAATTTACGATACTTGATATCTTTAAAAATTCTTCCTTAAATTTGATGAGTGTTTGCTGTGCTGAAAATCTCCATAGTCAAACATAAATACAATCAGAGTTCTCTTTCTTGAGTTATTTGGACAGGTAATTTACAATAGTAAAGTTCATCGGGTATATATGTACATAAACCGGCTTATCCATGTTTTTAACAGGTCGGAGAGAATACTCGAAATCGGGTATTATCCGTGAAATCGCGTATAATAAGCGATTTTAGGGTATCGTTGAATCCGCAAAATCGGATATAGGAGATGTAATCACCTCATCAAACATAAACAATGGGATGGCGCATGTTGCCGAGTTAACTTTTATCTAGATATACATGTTTTCTAAAGGTATCACTAGCCAAGTAAGAATTTGGACGTCAAGATTAATGCGCTCAGGACAACAAATACCCGAGGAGCTCTGTACATTTTATGATCTGCACACAAAAAGGCGTTTGATTTGCTTCATATTTTTCATAATGTTGAAAGTATATGCATCTTCCTAATGTTTATTTCCAACACAACAGAATTGTAAAGTATCAGAATTCGGGAATTTATAATAATTCCACATCAACACGACAAACATGCACAATTTGTAAATAAATCAAATTATACGGAAACACATTTCACACACAAGATATGATGCCATGTATAAACAAAGGATTGTCGATCGTATCTAATTATGCGTCATTAATTACTTTCACATTCATCTTGTGCATAAAATCAAATTTATTTATGAATGTATAAATAATGTAAAGATAAAATTGTCTAGAATTTCAGCTAAAAAAAACCTCTTTCTCTTTTTTTGAAAATCTTTTTTTGTCATTCACACATATTTGCAAAATATGTCTTCAACATTTTAGCAGAGATAGTCATAGTGTCAGGAATACAGCTTATGAGAGAACATATTTGTTGATCATCAATATTTTACCATTTCTTGGCGACTTCAAAAGGGGGGGGGGGGGGGCTAAAGGCCTTTTGACCACCTCTGAAAAAACAACCTCGACTGTGTTCTACATGACCTCTCTTTGAATGTCACAGCCGGTTAAATTCGGTTATATATTTTTTAATTGTAAGGAAGATTTATTCTTCAAATGAAAATCAAATAGGTAAACAAAAAGCAATTTGTTATTTTCTAACACATTATGAGACTACAAATAACTAGAATTCATGTTTATTTTTTAAACACCTTTTTTTCATTATAGAGGAGTAATTAGGAAAAGTTATTGCCATGAGTATAATAAGTATCATAGATAAAATAACTAAAAGAAACTAGAGGTACTGTGACAATGAACTCACTAAATGATATCCCCGCCTTCAATATGAATACAATGGGAGTGTCCATGTTTTGTTGTGGGAAATCCAAAATATGTGTCAGATCAAAAGAAAATAGGAGGTGCACAATGGCAATATGTAATAAAGATTCTGTGAAATTTCATCAAATTTCGTTCAGTGGTATAAGAGGAGTTGCGGATAAGAGATTTGTACCCCAAAGCGTAACAGACGGACGGACGATCGGAAGAACACAATGATTACTATATACCCTCCCGCTTTTCAAGCGGGGGATATAAAAATTGTGACATATTGTCTAGAACCAATCAGATAGTGTGTTGTATTAGCATATTATAATGAGGTATAAGATAGCAATATTAAAAAATATAGAAGGTAAAGAGGTAAGATTTACCCTGTCTATCAAATAGTATAATAAAGAAAGGAAGTGGCTACAATTTTATGAAATTTTAATGTCCGACGAGGAATTATATTCACAAAAAGTAAGACAAGAGTTTCAAAGGCAATTATTTCCGTTTGTTCATAAAAATGTTCATGAACGTAAAACTATAAGAAATGTGAAAACTTGACTATGTAATTCATATTTCAATGATTTATATGACTGTACTTAAACCTTTATTGAGAAATTCAATGTATTATAAGCTCATGAAAAGATGTACACATTTCACTTTGGTTTATACCCCCTACCCCCCACCCCCAAAAAAAGGAAATCCTGTTCATTTGACTTCTCGCTCTCAATTTTCACACAAATGCATAAGATAATGGTACAATAGCATATCTTATATCAAATAAAATGCAACCAAAAAATTTACGGTGTCTTTCTAAATTGACATAAAAAAGATACTCATCTTCAATTAGCTATTTTCAACCTGTTTTCCCGTGGATATTTATTTAATCTTATTTTATTTTCTTCTTTATAATAATGCTGGTTTCTATTATGGCAGAAATAATTATACAATTATGACTGGCTTATACTGTACTCTCTAACTGTTAGAAATAATTTATATTTCACGTGAAAGGGACGCTATACATTTTTCAGTAAAAATACATAACACGATGTTAGTCGTTTAATTTCTTTAAAGTTTCACATTTTGTGAATAGTGCACAGATTAGAAAATTAAGTATATGGAATACTTTAATGGGAAATAAAGACAGAAAAAGTGTAGTTATTTGTTTTTAGAAATTAAATTGAGAAATAATAACGCCATTGTGTCCTCTTTGTTACCCCCATCAGTGTTTGTCGTGTGATTTTAAACTTATTTGACAACCGTATGAATTAGATTTAATAAACATTAATCAACAAGATACTGATGGACAAGTAACAGTTACATGTACCAGCATAAGGCGCCGTTGCTTTATTTTTTGTTTTTATAGAAAGTTGCACGGAATACCCGATTTCGCGGATTCAACGATACCCTTATATCGGGTATTATACGCGATTTCACGAATAATACCCGATTTCGAGTATTCTCTCCGACCTGTTAAAGGGCTTTTTTCAAAAACTTACGAAGTCTATTTCTCTAAATACGAGCATCTTTACAATAGTCTAATAGACTGCATAGTGGACTTTTACGAGGAGCGCTGACTTTTACAGTTTACGGCTTACTTTTATACTAGGAACATGTACGGAAGCTCTTTTACGATATGAATATTCAGCTCAACATTAAATTTAACGAAAATAACGGATAATTTCAATGCACATGTAAGTTGTCATTGAAGAAAATGACAGCCAACTTACTTTTAACTCTCGGCCTTTACATTCAAATGACTCTGAAAATATTTCTATGACCATAAGAAAAGTTTTCTTTTGTATTATCAATTCTGTCCCTCCGTACATGATACAAGTTTAAATGTCCAAATAAACGTCAACCGTAGAAGTCAGTGCTTCTCGTAAAAGTCCAGTATGCCCCTTTCTCCATTGATGACAAGACAACAAATAGGATCCTCTTCCTCCCTATTCCCCACTTAGCACTTTTTGTCAGATATAAAATGGACGTTTATGGTTACATGTACCCTACAGGATGGAATATTCTTAAGAAATCTGGGATAGACAAATCTTTGTTTTATTTTATATTCTCATATGCACTGTTATTGAGAAAGTAACCCTTTTGTCATGATAAGCTTTTTTGATATATTGTTTTTTACGGCTACATGATGACTTTTCATCGTTCTTAAATTAATAATTTTTTATTGATATTGAACAATATCTTGGTTATTATGTCAATTTAGAAAACAAAATAATTAAACGCATTGCAGATCATAGGATTTCGTTTTTATCAACTAAAATACACAGTAAGACAACATCCTTCATATAACAATATATCATTAAGACTGCAATTTTTTATAGGTGATCGTGAGGTTAAACTAGGTACAATTAATCTAAACCAAAATAAAAGAATACTATAATTTTGGTACATACTGTACTTTGAAAGCATTATTAAACTTAAAGGGCTGAAACCGATGTTCTATTTTATTCATAGCAATATCGTCTGGACAATAGGAACTATGATAGTTAAGAATTACGCATTCTCTGTCATTATTAACTCTTTAAAATATCATTTGAAATTGAAATTTCACAGAATCCTTTTTTTAAGGATTAAGTAAACTATTGATTAATGTATTGATTTTGTCTTCAAAGTCTGCTAAAATTATTGCTGATAACATTTGCAGTATTGTACTGAGCATGAAGAAATTTTAAAAGTAAAACTTGGTTTTTAACATTTTTTTAAAATCAGAAATGGTTTTAACAGTTTCTCAAAAAAAATTATTGATGTTTCATTTTGTATCTATATTTCAGACATAAATTTGAAGTGAAAACAAAATATATTGTAATTTTTCTCCATTGTGCTCACTTTCAAAATACCTACGAAATTGATGTCTCGTGGTGTAATTCAGTATCACACCTGTGACCTCAAAATACATCCAAAGCATGATTGCTGAAACTTATGTGACCAGTAGTATTCCCACATCTCTATAAAAAGTAAATAAAAAGATTTAAGATAATAAGACGTGAGTTTTGCGCTTTATTTATGTAGAAATATAGATTTGAAGAAAGATATTTTTCAGATAGTTCTATTCAAAGTTCATCTTTGAAACGTTTTCGAATTTGAAAGGAACATCTTCGGATTTAGATTTTTTTTGTGTATTTTAGTTTACTGTTAAAATTATGCATTTTGTCTTTTGATAAGTTTTCCCATGAAATCCGTCCACTAAATGCTTTGTATATTACAAATTGAGAACGATTTGCTAATATATCCTAAAGTAAAATGACACTTTAAAAAGGTCTATTAAGTATTGCTTAAGTGCACTTGTCCTTGATGTGAATATTTTTTTTTCAAATAATGATTCAAAATGTCCCAAAGAAAAAAAAACGACATTAATAGTGAAAAATATGAAATAAAATTCATTGACCAGAAAATAAAAGTACGATACTTGATATCTAAAAAGTTCTTCTTTATATTCGATGAGTGTTTATGGTGCTGAAAATCTCCATAGTAAAAATATATAAAATCAAAGTTATCTTTCTTGTGACATTAGGTGATGTACAAAAGAAAATTTTACAGGGTATATATAGATGTACCGGCTTATTTATGTTTTAAAGCAGTTTATACAAAGAGTTACATGTACAAAGTCCAAAATGGCAGAATGGCTCTCCTCCTTATCCCCCATTCCTCATATTCTACATTTAATCAGATATAAAATTGACGTTACTGAATACACCTATTTTGGGGGAAGGAAACCTTTTGTTCCAATAAGCTATTTTATGACTACATTGTATATCTTTTTCTACCGATGTATACAAAAAGATCTTTTAGTGGTTTTTAAATTTCATAATATATTTCATTGATATTGGACAATAACTTAGATATTTTGTCAATTTAGACAAACATTAATCAAACACATTGCAGATCATAGGATTCCTTTTTTATCAACTAAAACACATAGTAAATATCATCTTTGACATAACACGGAGATCTAATATGAGTGTATAATTCTTACGTAACCGTTAGTTCGAACTAGACAAAAAAAACGAATATCATAATTTTGGTACACACTGTACTTTGAAAGTATTATAAAACTTAAAGAGACTTAAACAGATGTTAGACAGAGAAGAAAATTTTCAAAGATTTAATGTATTTTCACTATAATATCAATAGAGCCCAACCAGAACACCAGACCCTGGGGCAATGAAATTCATAATTTTAGAAGAGGCGCATTCTTGCTCTGTTGCTCATCATAACTATGCACTTCTTTCATTTTATTTAAATTGCTCAGGAGCAGAAGAAGATTTTCAAAGAATTCATGTATTTCACTTTTTGTCATCAAATAAAGCCCCCCCCCCCCCCCCCCCCAACCAAACCATGACGCTGGGGCAATAAAATTCACAATTTTTGTAGAGGCACTCTTGCTTATCATAACTATGCACTTAGTTAGTTTATTTAATACCTAGGAGCAGAGAAGAAGATTTTCAAAGAATTCATGTATTTTCACCATATGATCAATGGAGCCCCCCCCCCCCACCAACACCAGAACCCTTGACCCTGGGGCCATAAAATTCACAATTTATGTAGAGGCACTCTTGCTTATCATCACTATGCACTTAGTTAATTTATTTAATACCTAGGAGCAGAGAAGAAGATTTTCAAAGAATTCATGTAATTTTACTATATAATCAACAGAGCCCCCCCCCCCCCCCAACACCAGAACCCTTGACCCTGGGGCCATAAAATTCACAATTTTGGTAGAGGCACTCTTGCTCATCATAACTATTTACTTTCTTGGTTTATTTAATACCCAGGGGCAGAGAAGAAGATTTTAAAAGAAATCATGTATTTTTACTATATAATCAATAGAGCCCCACCCTAACACCAGAACCCCTGACCCTGGGGCCATAAAATTCACAATTTTGGTAGAGCCACTCTTGCTCATCATAACTATGTACTTAGTTGGTTTATTTATTATCCAGGAGCAGAGAAGAAGATTTTCAAAGAAATAATGCATTTTCACTATATACTTATTTAGCCCCGCCCTAGCACCAGAACCCCTGACCCCAGGGCCATGAATTTCACAATTTTGGTAGAGGACTCAATGCTGATTACAATCATGCAAATAGTTTGACTGCTTTTTTTTTTTTATGGATTTTTTTTTTATTTACATTTCCATTGTATATAAACAAAATTCCATATAAATTGCTTGCTACATAGTGGTATATATACAAAGGATTTTAAACTCACACACACACCCTCCCTTACATTCACTCACACATATCGGATTTAACTGGAATTATACGGAAAAAATTAAGGCTGCTTTTATAATTCCCTACTTCAATTGTTCACCAATCATAAAAAGCGATTATCAAAAGCAAACATACTTAGACATTTAAATTATAATCAGATCAAAATAAACATGTCAATTTGATTCAAACATTTTCTTCCAGGAGTCCCATTTTTTATCAAAAAATGACAGTTTAGAGTTATTAATTGATACACACCTCTCAATATTATATTTTAATTTTAAATGATTTATCAAACCAAGAAAGTTTGGTTTTTTACATTGTAATAAGCAAATAAAAATATATTGCTTAGTATATAATATAACAAAGTTTATAGTTATGTTATCTTTAGTGAATGGCATTTCACCCAAAATAATATTTTTGAAATTAAAACCAATTCTTTAAGTAGTTGTTCTATAGATATGCATGCTCAAATTTCTCCATAAATCCACTACGTCATAACAAGTTACAAATACATGTTGAATAGTTTCAGTATCCTCTTTACAAAAGCTACATGAATCAGATGTTTTTATATTAATTTTCTTGAAGATAGTACCCGACAGGTAGAATTCTATGAAGCATAACATATTTCCAATATTCATCTAAATTTTCTATATCATCTTATTTGAAAAACCGTTCTATTTAGTCACATTGTCTATGGTGGTCATGCGAGGTATTCATTCATGAATATTCATATAAAGTCTTTGTATACCATTTCCAAAAACGTGACGAGAATAAAAAAAATCGTGTAATTATTGTATAAAAGTAAGTTTTCTCATGCATGGATTTTAATTCTAACTTCAATCTTGAGGTCTCGAAAAGGCAAAATGTTTGATAACATTACTTTAATATACATATAACAAAGACAATTTTGTGAAAACTAAGGCAACACACATTAATTTTTCGAACTAATGAATTTTACTATTTTACATGTAAATTAAATATGTTGAAAACTAACTTATAAATAAATTTATTAAAGTGCAACATAAATTTCTTAGTATTACTCGCTCCTTTATTTTCTTTATTTTTTAATGTATAATGATTTGTTTATACTATGTTTTTACATTGTTTTTGGTTCAAGAAATAAAACTTTGAAGTATAGTATTTTGCATGAAATTATGATAACAAAGCATATTATTAAAGACAAATGAAAGTTACTTGTGAAGTTACTAATACTGCATAAAGCAACGTGTATGTCTACATAAACAGTGTATTCACGTTATGTGTACATATTACCGTACATAAGGTGGCTTTAAAAAGATGTATGTTGCATGTTAACATAATAATCTAAGGATGACAATACTAGCATTTTGAATGTTGACATAACTTAAGTTTGCATTTTACAAGAAAAGATTAACCTTATTCTTAAATGCACAAGATTGCACGTTTCAGATTTTAAGATTTTAAAAAAGTACCCCCATACCATATTAAAATAAGGTTTGGGCTTATTTTTAATGCAACGTGGATGGTCCATGCCATAAAGAAGATACATGTTGACATGTAATTCCATCTCTGTAAACTTACATACTCAAGACAATATACATATAATGAAAGAAAAATGTCAGCATTACATTATAAACTGGAGTTGACGATGTCTCGGAAATGTACCCTTGATAGTTACTTTTATCCCATAATTAGTTATTAGAGTTATTTTTTTTAATAGTTAAACACCTTTTTTTTAAAAAGCAAGAAAGGAATTTATGTACAAATATTTTTTCTATGAAAGCAGCTTTGGACCATACAATTACTACCTTATCTTTTCTCTAGATAAACTTCTTACGTTAACATAGAAATGTTACTCACCAAATATTGGTTCCCTAACGAATGATACACTCAGACTATAAATTGTCTTCTAGAGATCTCAAATTTGAAATTGGATTAGATGTGTATATATAAATTGCATAGTTTGTGTAAGTAACGTTATCATGACTGTGAATATGCATTGAATTATTAAATACGTGACAGATATTTAGGAAGAGAGTGTTGAATATGGGGCAGGTGTGATTAAGTTTTGTGCAGACATGCATAAGGCCTAATCATTGATTCGTTAGTAGCAGCGGAATATAAGTACAGTATAATATACGAGGGTTGATCCAAAAGTAATATCACAGTGTCCATATCTTTTATATTGGGCGTCATATTATCAAATATAGTATACAATAAGATGCACAAATAGAAATCTAATTAAGGGGGCCGACTACATGTATAGTTTCCATTGCACAATATTTTTCGCATCATAGATAAATGAAGCGTATCTACTGTTTTAATGCAACTTTTTTCGCTTAATTATTAAAATTAAACAAAATTAAGAAGTTATAGGTATAAAAATGTAATTACAACAATTTGATATAACTGATTTTTTAACCGATTTTGCAATTCATAGGTGGGTTGACGTCTTTGCAATGTGTTTTTGACGTTATGATAATGATCGTCAAGAAAGGGGTAATAAAAATATTATTAAAGAAAAAGTAGTAAACATACGCTCTTGAAATGTAAAACATAGAAATTTGAGAATATCTCCAATATTTTATTATGTTTTCATGTGAATCCATTGAGTACGTCATATTTTGTAATACTCTATAAAAATAGTAAAATTTGCTAATTTTTTGCATTTTTAGATGCCCCCTCTGGTAACAAGATGGTAGAATTTTGTGTTTCTTACATATATTGTATAATATAGTATTACTCATCAAATATTATTATAGTTTGAACAAAATGTCTATTGTAGTATTTGTATAATTTGCGTTAAAGTGCTAAAAATTGGCATTTTTCTATATACATGTAATTCTATAGTAAATGTACCTGTATTTTGAGACGGTCTCTCAAAAATACCTCGACGGTAGATTTCCCCAAAGCTTTGCAAGTACACTGAACTTAATGTAAGTTATATATGGTATAAAAATGAAGAGTTTCGCCATTGTAGTTTTCACACAACAAAACTATAGTCGGACCCCTTAAACTTGAATTTTTGAGTGATTAGAGCGTCTGCTCTAGAGTCGCGAAGTAAGGAGTCAATCCTTACGTCGCGGGTTCGAATCCCACTGTGGGACGTGGAGACCGGTCCTTTGGATGAGATGAGACCGTATAAACCGAGGTCCCGTGTCGCAGTAGGTGCTGGCACGAAAAAGATCCCTCCCTGCTCAAGGGCCCTGAGTGCCGAGTAAAGGACAAAATTTGCAGCTCTCCACCGGCAAATGGTGGCGTCTCCATATGAGTGAAAAATTCTCGAGAGGGACGTTAAACAATATATAATCAATCAACCATTCAATAATGTTTAACTTGATTTATTTTATAGATGTTAAAAACATAGAACAAAGGGGGTGTCGCCGCGTCAAAACCGAACGTCACAGATTTTAAGTGTACTTTTTTTAGAATACAGAAGACAAACACAAGCATCAGCATTTTAAGACCGCCTAATCAAAAATGTTTTAAAAGACAAAAAATTACATTATTTTCTAGTCTTAAGTCGAAAATTATATGGCACAATTGCTATTTTTTTTTATCAAAAACATCGTTGTTTTATTCCGGTGCGTTGAAAAAAAGGAAATGTCAAAATACACAAATAAGCAAAAACAAACTGCACTACATTTGCTTCAAAATTGAGAAATCGCTAGAAGAGACGGTTACGTTGATTCACCAGACTCACAGAGAAACGAATGTAAATAGGACACTTGTTTATATGGTTTCAGCGATTTTGGGGTTGGTAATGGGTCATTGAATGTTCAGCAGATTCAAGAGGACCGAAAGATAGGAGATCGGACGGACACTTTCAATGGTGTGTGACATTGTCATAAAAGACAGCTAGACAGTTAGCGCGATATGTGAAATTTTAAGTTGGTCTTGTACATGTAGAGATGTACCACTGTTCAAAGAATTTTGACAGACGAATTAATAATGGAAAGAGTGAGTGTACGATGGATACCAAGTTTTCTTTTAAAAAGTAAAACTTGTGAACGTGTTCGTGTATCTAAAAAAAAATTAATGAAACGAAGGGAAGTGTTTGAATGTATGACTGCTCGTATCTGTCATATGACGTTCTGATTTGAAATAAATGTAGCTTTTATCATTTTTAATTTTGTTGTTTTACGTCGATGGATAGCGATTTTATCGAAGTTGTTATTTACTTCAAAGTTTTAGGTGCACCCAGTACCATTAACCCTACAACTTGCAAATTCATTTTTTTTTATTTAGGGTTTGAAATAATGCTGCCTATTATTCTTCATTTTATATTTGTACCATTAATTCTGAGCATTGCCATTTTCAAAATCGCACAGCGATCATAAACACTATGAGCCTGGAACTGAATTGCTATGAATTCAGTATTGTTAATCTTGTATATAATGATACCCTAAAAATAAAAAATCTGTTTTTATTTTATGAAATGGATGGTTTTAGAAGCATACCAATAGAATTAAATTGAAGATTCCATTTAAGGTTTATATGTATAGCTTTTGTTGGGGTAGGGGTGGGTTAAAGATTAATAACATGTAATTGTTTATGCCTAAATATACAGTCAGTTGAATATGAGTGTTTTGTATAATAATATATTTCCTGACAATTGTCTGTGAACTGGCTGAGCTTTGAAATGTCAGATTTTTGTAGAGATGTAAACATCTTAGAAAATCATCATATTATTTATGACCTAATTAAAAAAAATCCCCTTCATTTTAATGTTGTTTTCTAATTTTATTCTATATTATATATTATTATAAAGTGAGTTTTAAAGAGTATGAATTCCATTCTGGTCCCGTGCCCAGGGACGTAGCAACAGGGGGGGGGGGCAGGGGGGCCTCGCCCTTCACTTTTTCCCCCAACCTTACTTATACTATAGGAATTGATAATTGAAAGTCTGGTTCCCCCCCCCCCCCAATTATTAGTTATGTACGGAAAACGTAGTATAAAATTGGTACTGAAAAAAGTTGGCCTCTACCCCCCCCCCCCCTCTCCCCACGAAATAGGATTTTCGACTTTGTGCAACATGTTTTGCTTGTCAATTTTTTCAGGAAAGTAAAAAAAAAATCTCTGGCTGCCCCCCCCCCTCCCCCTTTCAAAAACGATGCTACGTGCCTGGTGCCAGAAGCTGGGATATGCTAAACCTTGTAATGCCTACGTGTTACGGAAATATATAAGGACACCCAACCCCACCCCCATCACAAGCATATTGTTGCGGTTTTAAAGTTTTTTTTATCAACCAAAACGAATAAATAATTTTTGAGCATATTTAATAATATTTATCCATAATTTGATGGCAGTTTAAACAATATGTTATTCCACACTGATAACTGCAATGAGATTATAAGTTCAGTGATGATTGAGGTTTCAGCATGATAATTGATCTGTTAAGAGACATTTAATGCTGATCGAGCTTTTATGAAAGACCAAGTTCGGCATGGCTTAAAGAATTAATTTGCAGATAATGCTTACATTTGAACTCCGTATGAAAAAAAAAAACAACAACACGTAAGTACCGAAGAGTTACATGTATATCAAACTTGATCTTGAAAATAAATAGCTATACACGTATATATAG
>NW_026923753.1:0-21744 GCF_032062105.1 Saccostrea cuccullata | reverse complement strand
GACACGTTCTTTAAGGGTGTATTACAAACAATGGGCCAACGTTGGGCCAACATACTACTACCAACTTGATAGGACACGTTCTTTAAGGGTGTATTAGAAACAATGGGACAACGTTGGGCCAACATACTACTACCGACTTGATAGGACACATTCTTTAAGGGTGTATTACAAACAATGGGCCAACGTTGGGCCAACATAATACTACCAACTTAATTAGACATTTTCTTTAAGAGTGTATTAGAAACATCGGGCCAACGTTGGGGGAAAATTTACTTCCAACTTGATAAGGCACTTTCTTTAAGGATGTATAACAAACATTGTGCCAATGTTGGGCCAACATACTACTACCAACTTGATAGGACACGTTCTTTAAGGTTGTATAACAAACATTGTGCCAATGTTGGGCCAACATACTACTACCAACTTGATAGGACACGTTCTTTAAGGTTGTATTACAAACAATGGGCCAACGTTGGGCCAACATATTACTACCAACTTGATAAGACACATTCTTTAAGGGCGTATTACAAACATCCGGCCAACGTTGGGCCAACATACTACTACCAACTTGTAAATACGCTTTTCTTTAAGGGTGTATTATAAACATTGGTCCAACGTTGGACCAACACCAGGAGCCTTCCCTCCTTGGGAACTAAAGTGAATGGAAGTTGCTTACGTTGGACCAACGTTGGGCCAACATAGGAAATTGTCATGGTCGAGAAGGTTGACTTTGTAACATTGGTCCAACGTTGGCCCAACGTTGTTCCCCCAACGCCAACCATACAACCTTTAACAAATGTTGGCCCAACATAGTCATGCTATCTGGGAATTTTATGCATAAATGCCTTCGGCGTTTATGTAAATTATCACAGAAGTCACTCGATTGATCACACTATGAAAACAAAAAATGAATATGTCCATCTTTAAATCTATTAAAATTCATTACTAAATACTTCTCACATAATTCCAATGTTTTGCTAGGTTGATGGTCGTTCCAAAACACAAGGATTAGATCATCATGCTGCAGTTACATTATCTTGATGTTAAAAATTCGAACTTCAACCAAAATGTTGCCCTTAGCCTATGACTTTCATTCATGGATTACAAAAACACATATTGACCTGTAACCTAGACAATAAATAGATACAAACCCTTTCAAACTGTTCGGAAGAACAGTTGTAAGCTAGAAGTATGTGTGCTAGAGGCTTGTAAAAATGCTTTTTAAAAACCATTTTACTCTAAGATACTAAATGTATAGTATACATTTATTATTAAGCATTATTTAGTATTGTTACATACTCATTAAATTTGCTTTCAAATACCGATCTCTTAGAAAAAATAAAATTAAATGTTCTACATCTGTTGCATTTCGTAGCTAAAAGATCCCCAATGGGCGTTGCATGGCTACTCGTAATTTTGTTTAAAGATATCTTGCATGCAAGATATGTTGATGGGGAGGGTTTAGAAAAAAAAATTCCTGAACAATTCGTTATCAAACTTTGCTGTCTTTCATAACTACTATATTCGACACATTGCAAAAATTTAGTTTATACCAGTAATTCATCTATTCAGTCTTTCCTGTGTTCCATTTCATTCAAATGATAATGTTCTGTAGTGCATTACTCTCCGGGGACCCGTTTTCAATTTTTTCTTCAGCTTGTCGTGATTTAACATCTAGCATTCAGCTTGCCGTGATTTAACATCTAGCAGACAGTAAAGGTTAATGATTTTTACTTAATCACGTACACCTTACATTTCTAGATTAAAGGTGTTTAAATTTGTCGCAAGAGTTTGTTGTGAGGATGTTTCTACAAGTACAAGTAAATGTTAGTTATATAACATTGAAAAATATAAATATATATACATACATGTGTATATTCAAAAGAAAATGCAATTTCAATCTTTTTAGTTTATGACCCATGTTGTATTGGACAACCCAAAATCAACATAGGTCGGATTTCGTCGAAAAAAATATTTTTAAATCTTTGTTGCAAAGACAGCAGCAGGGCGAAGATTCGATATATAATTCAAGGAATTTTAAGCTAGATCAGTCTGATTAAAACCGTCAAGATCTATAAATCTATACATATAAACTCCCATTGCAACAAGGGGTATGCTTCTATTTGTGTTATTCTAGTACTTTCAACTGAAAAGTATATAAATTAGGGATGTCATAATTCCAACTTATTCAAATATTCGATAAATTAAATACATCTTGGTTAATAGAATATGACTCTTCTCTCTCCTATTAAGCAATATACGTTTTCTGTCATTATTTCGGAATAAAATTACATGTAGAGCTTTGTAAATGAATAATAATTATATTTTTAAAATATTTTACAGAATATATGAAGAGCATACAACCAAAATGTAATGATTTTTGGGGGGGAAATTGACAAACATTTTTAGTATGTGCCAAATTAATTGATCGTCTTATTAAAGTGTACACTGATTTATTACATTTTCAACAATGAAATACTGTAATTTATCCATTGAATAAAAGTGATATCCTGTCACAGTGTGAAAGGATATCAAAATGATATCCTTTCATGGTGTGAGAAATATCAGAAGTGCGGTAAAACTCTCAATTTCCTTCCGATAACAAAGAATGTTGTAAAAAATACTCCTTGGCCCGTTAGAAAATAAATAAACCATTCTCACATCGAATAAAATTGCCAAAGATTCGCCAAATAGGCTGTTGAAATCCTTGTTTACAACGTTTTCAATCTCAGAACACTAAGCTATGACGTCTCAACTGCTCAACTATGACGTCATGTACATGTAGCCTATGACTGTATTAGAAAAAAGACAGAGTATTTAAAAGGGAAAAATCAAAGAAAATGTAATAAACAGAAAATTCAATGTTTTGTCGTTGAATATGGAAATTCATTTAATCAGTGGGCACAGGATTTTTTGATATTTTCACTCGTGCTTCGCACTTGTGAAAATATCAAAAAATCCTGTCCCACTCGTGAAATAAATTCCATATTCAACGACAAAACATTGAATATCCTATATAACTCCTACAATGTATAACATTCATAGAACAATTATATCTAATGGAGAACCATTAAAAGCAGGGATCTCCATCATTTCAAATTTAACTGTAACGCAAGAATTCAATCGCGAAAAGTAATATCATTAGAGGTCATTTCGCGACCAAATACGCGAAGGCGCCCCAAAATATTGAAAAACACACAGCACCTAGGAATCAATATTAAGATCAAATATAAATAGCATTAATAGTCTGGTCCGATTTATATAAAAATACTTCTAACGGCAAATAATTATTATTTGGTCTAGCATGGTTTTTAAACCTAATTCGAGTATGCTGAATCCGAAAAAAAAAATGCTGGCCTTCACGAAAATGGCGTTAAAGAGGTCAAAAAAGCAATTCAATATGGCGGATATCTAATTTTTCTAATTTTCTCTCAATATCGTTAAAAAAGGAGAAATAATGTGTAAATATCTTATTGAGTGTAATACAAGTATAAAAATGATAAAAGAATGCTAACATTATTAGTTTAACTCAGAAAATTTAGTCGTTTCTACACTTAATTCGAATTTTCTCTGATTTATTTGTCCATTGTTCTATATTCTGCTTTGTTCCGGATTTTAAATTTGCAAATATCCATACACTGCAGATTTGTATTTTTTCCTCTACATCTCACTATTCTACAATTGAATGATGGTGCAGCTGTAAGTTAAAAGTCAAAATGGCGATTCAAAATGGCAGATATTTCTCTTTTTTTTTTCAAATTATTTCTTAATGTCGTTTACATAGGAGAAAGGATTTGTGAATATCTTACTGAGCGAGTACAATTAACTAATGTAAAATCCTAATAGAACAGTAATATGATCACTTTAAATCGGAAAATTTAGTCGTTTAAATTTAAATGTGTTAATTACCTCAAAATGGCGATTCAAAATGACGTCATATTCACTCGAATTTCGTAAAATACTCAAACTGCTTAATTTTGAGTCGTTTTGCACAAAATAAATTACAATTTGTTTTTATATATTATTATAGTATATTGATTATTCCATTAAATATGAACAAACAAAAAATCCAAAAAAATATTCAATTTTTTTTTTTTAAATAGTTAAACAAACTCGACTTAGGAGTTTCCAAATTTTCCCCCTCGTATTTGACCGTGTTCCAAGGTCTTTGAGCTCCCGTCCACCTAAAATCACTCCTGAATCCTGTCTTTATCAACTCGCATTTTTACCTCAACATCCCTCAGCACATCATCAAATAAAACTTAAGAATTTCTTGTCCGATTTCATCGAATACTTTGTTCTATCTTTTTAGCACTTATAAGAACTTAGAATTATCCCCTAACATCTTCTATTCCAGCTTTATTTGCCACATATATGTTTCAGTCTGTCTTCGGAATTCTGGTATTTTCAACACTCAAGTAAAACGGTACCCTGTGTCAAGGATGACAACCCACTTGGCACGTAAAATATCTTTTCTTTGGAGTTCGAAAAAGAGTAAGCTCACAGGGGGCGCCAGAGAAACCAAAATCCTCCAAAAACCGATTATTTAAACTGATAGTCCGCCGAAACATGGCTGAAAAATAGCCGACATAGCGTTAAACAATATACAATCAATCAATCAACACCCAAGGAACAACACATTTATGTTCAAATGTTAAAAGTCTATTTTGTTTTCCAAAACCTTACGCAAAATTAAAAGGTACTATGAGCAATTAGCTCACTAAATGATACCCCCGTCTCCCATATAAATATGCAATGTCCATGTTTTGCTATGTGAAACACAAAATATGTGTTGGATCAAAAAGTAAAAGAGGAGGTGCACAATGGCAATATGTAATAAAGATTCTGTGAAAGTTTATCAAATTTCATTCAGTGGTATGAGAGGAGTTGTGGATAAAAGATGGGTATTCCAAAGCGTAAAAGACGGACGGACGGACATACTGATTACTCTATATTCTCCCGCTTTTCAAGCGGGGAGCTGGGAGGGGATATAAAAAATATCTAATATTTATGACATGTAGCTCTTTATTTCGTGACCGCGTATAGATTTGTTTTCTTTTAGGGTAGAAAGGTCATTCTATTAGCAAGAAAATTCTCAAACTTTATCATCTGGAATCATATTGTGTGCATATTTTGGTGAGAAAAGTTGTATAATTATGCAATTTTAAGTGCGCCTGCAGATTCCTCATGATTCACTTACAGGCTTTCGTACCAATAGACTTAAGCCATTCTTGATTTCGATCTAGTCAACACTTCTCTTAACAACAACATTTTCTTGAACACTCCGAGAACTTTACAAGGCAACTTGATCCACACTTCTTTGTTAGGATAGTGTAAAGTTGTATCAAGAATCGAGGGAGGATTGAACACAAACATTTCCATCTTTCACATTTTGTAATTTTCAAAGTTTTGAAATTTATATACACTGTTCAGTATAGAATTGGTGAAGGAGGACCGCTCACACCATGCAATACTTGAGAATGCTATTGAGTTTTTGACTGAGAATAACAAAATGCAAATGTAAGGACACAGAATCAGAGCTGGAAAATCAAGAAAATTTATGGTTTACGTATATTATACTGATAATTCTTAATAAATATGTGCTTACTCCTCCATGTTTGGATATTATAATATATTAAGATTGAATACTGTTTGTTATCTCCATATCCTTCATTTATATGATGGATGTAACAATTACTAGCCCTCTAATTGGTCGTGGTTCATCATTTTAAAAATCATACTAAGTTATGTTGCACTAGATCGTCCACATGAACACAAACATTTTTTTCTACATTAGACTAAAATTAGATCAAGAATTTCCAACAACTGATATGATTTAGCAACCCTCGAACTACAATGTTCACTCGCCTTAATGCTCGGGGAATACTCCCCTCGGGGTAGCTTCATTTTCATATTGTCCTCAAAACAGCAATTATTGTATGATATTATTAACTTTTTATAAGAAGAGGAATGATACATGTAAGACAGATTATAGGTAAAATGTCTTCGGAATTGTAATGTCTTCGGAAATTCAAAAATTTATCTTAATAATAGAAGTAATTAAACAAAAATCCGTTTTATAAAAATCATAAGTCATTTATAAATATATCCATTAACTTTCATTACATATTTGAATATTATTTCCTGAATAAAAAAAAACTGTAACATGTATTTATTTTCTGCAAAATAAATCGTAATTTAGCAGTTTGGGTATTTTACGAAATCGAGTGTATAAAACGTCACTCGAATTGACATTTTGAGCTAAATAACACATTTTTAATTTAAACGACTAAATTTTCCGAATTAAACTGATCATACTAGTGTTCTATTGGAATTTTAAAACATTATCGCTCAATAAGATATTCACAAATCATTTCTCCTATGTAAACGAAATTAAGAAAAACAATTGAAAGAAAGGAATATCCGCCATTTTGAATCGCCATTTTGACTTTTAACTTACAGCTGCAACATTATTCAATTGTAGAATAGTGTAAATGTACAAATCGGCAAAAATGTAAAATCCGGAACAAATAAAAAACAATTGCAGTGAGAAATATTCGAATTAAGTTAAAAACGGCTAAATTTTTCTGAGTTAAACTAATAATGTTAGCATTCTAACATGTTTTTCTTTTTATAATTTTATTACACTCAGTAAGATATTCACTCATTACTTCTCCATTTTGAACGACATTAAGAGAAAATTAGAAAAATTGGATGTCCGCCATTTTGAATCGCCATTTTGGCCTCTTTAACGCAATTGTCATGAAGACCAGCATATTTTTTCGGATTCAGCATACTCGAAATAGTATAAAAAACTATGCTGGACCAAATAATAATTATTTGCCGTTAGAAGTTATTTCTAGCCTTCTTTTAAAAAATCAGGACCAGACTATAATTATTTGGTAAAATGATTGATCAATAAACTCAATAATACTATCGATTTTACATGTGCAAAACAAAAATTCAAATATTTCCACAATTTATTTATATATGTCCTGTGAAAAAGACCCCCCCCCCCCCCCAACATACATATTTACTTAATAAATAGTTATTTGCTTGTAGAATCTGAAAAAAGTATCCGTAAAAACAGGTTTTAAGTATTAAACCCTAATTAAAAAAGAAAAAGTTTTTCTGGTAGGTCACATAAGACACATGATGTTTTGTGCAAGTGCAATGTTAGAGACAGAGTTAACTGTAGAATTATTTAAGCATGAACTAACTGATATTTAAAATTTCTTTGTAATTAGTGCGAAGTGTGAAAACAAAAGTTACAAGTGTCCAGGCCTGGACACCATAAACTGAGAATAGACTTTAATCAAAATTTTGGATTTGAATTTCTTGGCATTTATAACACATATGTTATAAAAAAAAATTACAGATTTATATAATATCCCGATTGAAACAAATGGTAAAAAATTTGTTTCATCATCAAAATTATTTTAAAAGTTATATTGAATTAAAATCTTAACTTGAGGGGGGCGACTGTTGTTTTCATTGCGCAATATTTTGCACTTCATAGTAAAATGAAGCGTATTTACTATTTTAAATCAACTTTTGTCGCTTAATTAATAAGATGAAACAAAATTAAGAAATTACAGGTTTAAAAATGTAATTACAATTTTATACAACTGATTTTTAAACCGATTTTGCACTCGATATATAGGTTGAACTTGATATATAGGTTGAACTTGATATATAGGTTGAACTTGATATATAGGTTGACGTAGTTACAGTTGGTTGACATAGCTACAACCTATGTAGGTAGACGTAGTTACATTTGACGTTGTGATAAAACAAATCTCTTAAAGAGAGGGATAATAAAAATGTTAGAAAAGAAAAAGTAATCAATATACATTCTTGAAATTTAAAACTTAGACGTATCAGAATATTCCCATTATTCTTGTGTTTTCAAACAAATTGTTTGTGCCCATCATGTTTTGTAATACTGTATAACAAAAGGCCCATCTGCCACATCGCTCACCTGAGCACTGTGGCTAGCATTAAAGCAGAAATTAGTTTATTATTGAAAAGTTTAAACCCAAAAGTAGTCCCAATCATTCCTTAAAGGGGAGAGGGTATGATTTGCACATACTTGAATCGACACTACCTGAGAATGCTTCCATATAAA
Organism: Saccostrea cuccullata; assembly: GCF_032062105.1. Classification (NCBI taxonomy): domain Eukaryota; kingdom Metazoa; phylum Mollusca; class Bivalvia; order Ostreida; family Ostreidae; genus Saccostrea; species Saccostrea cuccullata. The sequence goes on along the minus strand of NW_026923753.1, from coordinate 13,616 downwards.
TACATGTATGACCAATCATAGCTTTGCTATTCTTGAGAAGATTTTTAAAGAGTTTTACTATATATTTCTATGTTAAACTTTGGTCAGCCAGTGTGGCCCCGCCCAACCCCAGGAGGTCAGTATTTGAACACATTTGAAACTACACTACCTGAGAATGCTTCCATATAAATATGAACAATCATGGCTTTGTTATTCTTAAAAACAAGATTTTCAAAGAATTTTCCTATATATTTCTATGTAAAACTTTGGTCGGACATTGTGGCCCCGCCCAACCCCTGGGGGTTATACTCTTCAAAAATAAAAATGCATAGTAGAATTTTAGTGACACATTGAACATACAGATTATTTAGTAAAACAATATACTGATAACACAGAAATGTAGTTTACAATAGGGATTCAATCTAAATGTCATAATTACTAATGAATTTTAAAATCATAGTTCAATATCATTTTAAAAAGATCAATGTATAAAAAAATTATATATAGTCTGCTCCCACAGACACAAATTATGGCCTTGCGGAAATTACAGGCATCTAAAAATTCTGGTGATAGCATATAAAAATGTGTGTAATAAAAAAGACTGCATAGGAATACTTTTCCACTCTGATTGTAGATCTTTGATCAGCTGTTGCATAATCTGGGGATGCAATTGTCTTATAAAATCATGACAATCCATTTTGTCCAATGCTTGCTCAATTGGGTTTAAACCTGGCGCTTTATATGATTATGGCAGAAACAGGTTGCTGTTGCTTTGCAAGAATGCGATTGGCAATAAGTCGTTTGTGGCTGTGTGTTTTCAGATTGAAATACAGCTCCAGGATGCTGCAAAACTGAAAATACATGTGCAGGTAGAACATCGTGAAGTACCCTTTTCCATCAAAGTCCTTTGAATATGAACCAATTGCAAATTAGTCTTACATTTATGTAATACCGTTTTCTATCATTACACTACCACCACCATATCTTTCAACGTCCTGGGTGCAGTTTTCTGTCTAACGTTCATTATGAAGCCTATGTACGTTTAAACTTATAACAGGCTTTCCAATAAATATTCTGGAGTAGTAGCTTAACCAAATGTTCAGCGGTGTTGCTTTGGCCATACTCTGTTGAGGAGATCTTTAAAGTCGATATTTGGGGTGTTGTGAAGTCAGAACAATGGCATGAATAACCCTCTTGCAATAATTTAAGAATTTCGTAGTCAACTGCAAACGGTCTTGTTGTGTGTTCTGTACAGTTCAGGGATAGCTAATGCTGTAGATGACGGCATTGTGAAACATTCATGACATATATGCAATCCTCTTTAGCGATCCTGTGCTGCTGATATAATGCGTGGTCTGACATACTGTTTGCGAACATTGCATGGATGTTCCTTATTAATGGTATATGTTTTAAAGGTTAGATATGGTGCTGTGCTTTACATCAAAACCTCTTGCAATTGTAGACTGTGGTATACCTGCTTCCAGTCGCCCATTTCTCTTTTTGTGCAATGCAACATTGAGATGCAGCATTTTTAGATAGTGATAATTTTCAGATAAAACCAGAGAAGCAGAATATCGAGAACCCCTGCTTTTGACAACCCCTTTGTGTCTGAAGGAATTGCATCGGAATTCAACAAATGAAAATTGAAATCAAAATTTTGGGGGAAATTTTGCAAAATCAGGTCTTTTTGTCTGTGAGACTTGGGTCATGATTTGAACAAATTTGAATCTACACTACCTGAGGATAATTCCACTTGAGTTTCATCTTTCCTGGCCCAGTGGTTCTTGAGAAGAAGAATTTTTAAAAATGCCATTAATTTTTCACTAATTCATAATTATTTCCCCGTGGAAGAGGGTGTGGCCCCTTGATTTGAACAAACTTGAATCCCCTTTCACCTAAGGATACATTGTGGCAAGTTTGGTTGAAATTGGCCAGTAGTTCTTGAGAAGAAGATGAAAATGTGAAAAGTTTACAGACGGACAGCTAGACAGACGGACGCTGGACAAAATGTGATCAGAAAAGCTCACTTGAGCTTTCAGCTCAGGTGAGCTAAAAACGGGAAAATTCTTTAATTTTTGACATTTTGACATGCCCCCACTGGTAACAAGACGGTAGAATTTTGTGTTTCTTACATATAAGGTACAATATAGCATTAATCATCAAATATTGTAGTTTGAAAAAAAGGCTATTTTAGTATTTTGTATAATTTGCTTTCAAGTGCTTAAATTTTCAAATATAATCCTATAGTAAATGTACCTTTATTTTGAGACGGTCCCTAAAATAACCTGAACGATAATTCCCCCTAACTTTGCATGTACACTGAATTTATGTAAGTTATATATGGTATGAAAATGAAGAATTTCGCTAGTAAAGTTTTCACAAAATAACACCCCATTCGGACCCTTAAGTCTGTTCTCAATTTATGGTCTTGGAGCCTGGTCTAGAAAATAATTAATCGAGCAAGCCAAACCATGGGTCCTAATTAGATAAATTAACAGTTTCATAGAAATCTGTAAACGGTACGTAATTTTGAGATTTAAAAGTTTGTTTGATTAATAAATATTTTTATTATATTTTCAACAGTGAAATACTGTAATTTATCCATTGAATAAAAGTGATATCCTGTCACAGTGTGAAGGGATATCAAATGATATCCTGTCAAAGTATGACAAATATCAGAAGTGTGGTAAAACTCTCGATTTACCTTCACATAACGAAGAGTGTTATAAAAATATTCCTTGGATTCTTATAATATTTTGAGAGAGTAAATAAACCATTCTGACAGAGAATAAGACTGCCAAAGTTCCCCACAATATGTTGCTAAAATTCATGGTTTACAATAATTTCAATCTCGTATCACTTAGCTATGACGTCTCAACTGCTCAACTATGACGTCATGTTGCCTGTGACTGTATATACAAAAAAGACAAATAGGCAAAGGGAAAATCAAAGAAAATGTAATAAACAGAAAATTCAATGTTTTGTAGTTGAATATGGAATTTATTTCACGAGTGGGACATGATTTTTTTTATATTTTCACAAGTGCCAAGCACGAGTGAAAATATAAAAAATCCTGTCTCACGAGTTGAAACATTGAATATCCTCTATATATATTATTATAACAGTAACTTGATCCGAAGGGTCGTATCACGTAGTCCACAGGCGCGGATCATCAGATCTAACGAGACGCGAAGCGTCGAGTTCTAATCTGATGATCCGCGCCGTCAACGAGACATGTGACGGCTCTTTCGGATCAAGTTACTGTTATAATGATAAATTTATTATATACCCCCCTCATAACTAGCTAAATAGAGCAAAATAAAACTTTAGAGATCTATTGTATAATATCTATCCATAAAACAAAGCATAATAACAAGGGACTTTTTAATGCGCAAGAAAAATAACGTCATGTTTCTGCGTACTACGTCAGTTATCAGTTTCAGAGAGTGGTGATATGGAGTCAGAAAACTACAGTGTGGTGATCCGGAAAGTAGCGTAAAAGCAACAGTAAAATTGAGTGATACACATTAGGTATATAATAAATATATTTATCATAATGACAACGGCGATCTCACTGTGGTGCTAATATTGTAACTGTGGCGGAACTATGGCGCTGATTTTTTTTTTAACTATTGCGCTTAGAAATTTAATTGTAGCAGGGCCGCCATGATCTTAGACAGCCTATGGAGAACCCAGCAATGCAATTACTTTTAGCTTGTTAATTTCCTGAAAATGATTTTAATGGTTTTAATGGTATATTTATCCCATGTTTACCCCTTTATCCTGTGGATAGAGCTCATGTGATATCGTTTTCGTATGCAACAGTTGTAAAGTCACATTGGTTTTGCGTTAGCGTATTGAAGTAAAATAAAATGGAGTCCTTTATATACTTTTAAATTGTGTAAAGCATTGATTGTGAAGCATTAAACATGGGATAAAAAGATCAATGTTGAAGCGAAAATCACAGCAAGAGAAGTATTTTGTAAAATAATACAGCCTGATGTGAAAACATTGCTGTGTTCATAACGGGTCGCAATAAGTACTCATGGGAATTCCAAGAGATTGTTGGAAAACTTGATCTTAATTTCTTCTTTACTAAAAAATATAAGCTATGTATAAAACTATCCTATATATCTATATATGTATTGATATATTCTTTTTCTTCTCAAACTGTTCTATCCATAAACTTAAACATTTCTGAGTTCATTTCACTTCAAAATTAAAAATAGCCTTTTAAAAAATCAATGGAATGGTTAATATTTTGTAATCTCTTAAATCTCTTCCTTACATTCTTGTGCGTGTTAGAAAAATAGATGGTTTACATTGCATAAATGGATTTCAAATTTGACATTAGCGTAATTTATATTAAAACCAGTCTTTAAAACAATATAAATCATAATAGTGATAACAAAATATCATTTTTGCGTTATTTCACCAAAACACATGTTGCCTTTTACTGTAATGACATGCTTTTTAATAGATGAGGCGTCTGTTTCAAGTGGTAAGCACTCCGTATCCAAACATGAATACAACGATCTTGGAGAAATTGGTGTTTTTAAAAATGTTCATTTTATACAATTCTCGTATCATCAACTCTTTATCTATGTAAAATGACATTAAGATTGCAACAGCTTTATTAAACGCATTTGTTTGAATTCATCTGAAAACATATAAAAAGAATGGGCTTTTCGTCTAGTTAAGCTGGCATATCAAGACATAGCAGGTAAAATAGAATAAAATATTTCTTTCTCTATCAAACGTAAGTATTGTTCATGTTAGTTAATGCAATTTTAAACTTTGCATACTCTATAAACTGAAGAAGAAATTTCAATTTCAATATAGAAGTACATTTTTTTTTCTTTGAATACAATGGTTTAAAAAATCTTTTAAAAAATTATCAAATTAAAAAAAACGAAATAAAAATACCTGGTTTATTATAAATAATGCTTTTTGTTATCTCCTTTAGGTTTCTCAATGGATAAAAGGAATATTTTCTATCTTTTATATCTTTTCAGCCTAGTGATGGCAGGTACTTGTTTTTCTCCTTTTTAAAAACTAATCAATTTATAATGAGAAAATATTTTTCCTCACAATACTAATATCACCTCGTATTAAAAATTAAACAAGATGCTTTTACCTGTCATTTGAACCCAGCATGGATGCATCAATCACGTTTCATTGTTTTGTTTTTGTCCAATATAAACCTGTAAGAGTTTATCATTTGAAAGAAAATTGTTTTGTAAGAGTAACCTTGTCACTAATCTGGAAAATGTAGGTCAGATCCAGAATCTGAAGCAAGTCTGATAGTGTCCATCCTTAAATACATTATCCATGCAAGTTTGGTCTGGATAGGGCTTATAGACCTGCTCCAAAAACTTTAACCTGGTCACTCATCTGGAAAACGTAGGTCAGATCCAGCATCTGAAGCAAGTCTGGTAGTGACCATCCCTAGATGCATCATCCATGCAAGTTTGGTCCGGGTAGGGCTTATTGTTACTTGGGAATGGACCTGCTCCTAAAACTTTAACCGGAACGCCGATGCCGACGCCGGGGGTATAGAATAAGCTCATCTCGACTTCGTCAAAGTGAGCTGAAAGGTCTAACATTTCTAATGTTTTGCGAGCGGGCATAAAAAATTGATTTTTGACCACTGAGTGACCTCTTACGTCACATAATGGGCGGAGCTTAATCTTATTATCATTTGTTGGTGTTCAACAATGATGAACCTGATATTACGTCACGGAATACAGTACACAATACATGTAAATGTAAAAAAAAAAAAAAAAAGAAATAAAGTAAAATGAAAGGCATAACAAAAAATTTAACGACGGAGTTATCGGGCAAAATGCGATTTGTCGACCCTCAAGACTTAAACCGTCTGACTTCGGCCTAACGGCCTAAAGGCAGACAGTTTGGTTCTTTGGTTCAACAAAACCCATGTTGTTCTCGAACTCAGTCAATGAATGTATAGTGTGCTACTTCCACAGAGTAAATTAAGTTACTTTATCCTGGCCTTTTAAAATGTTAACAACACAACTTGTACTGATTACAAAGTGTGTAATATACTGTAAATTTCTATATCTTGGAATGTAGATGTAAGGACAGATCACTCTAACTGCAGAAAAATACCACAGAATAGGAACTCTTTAGTGTCTAGTGTGCAGTGTAGAGAGGGTTTTTAAACATTTCTTTTTTGTACTTTGCACATTTACCCTACTCGTCTTTATTTTGTCGAAATGTGGGACCAAAAAGTGACAATTGCTTTTAAATTCTAAATTTTTAGCTGAAACTGTGTCCATGTCCCTTTAAAATAACAGCGGTATAAGTATATTAATATTTTTTATGTCAAACCACCAAATTTAATTCTCGGCATTAATCTTTATTAGTAAGATTATTAAAGCCCCTTTTATAATAAATAAATGAAGAACTTAACTTTTTAGGGGGGGGGGGGGCATAAAAAATATATGAACATTTATGTCGAACAATGTTAATAAATCTTTTCATATTTTTTCATCAACAACTATCTTTTCTATTTATAATCTGAAAGAACGGAGAGAGGATGAAACGGCCACGAAAAGACGAAGAGGAAGCCGTAAATTATACAAGAACTACGTGACGTAATGATGAAAAATAGACTCTTCTTCGGGGGAGTGGCAACACACACAGATTAAGACCGGCAAAGAATAGAGCTAAGGACAAATTTCACTTCACTTGTTAGAAGAAGCAAAAATGAGAATTGGATATCAGCTGGTCAAGGAAAGTTGCACCTAATAAACACACGATAGGAAGTTAAGTTGTGATTCCTCTAATCCGTAGCATAAAAATATACATTGTCACATTTTGGCATTTTTTGAAAATTGCTTTTGGTTTCTTCAGTTTATACATATTGAAATCTCTCAGCAGAAAATAAAGATGTTTCTGTAATGATGTAATTATATGTGTGTTGAATAAATTTCTTTTAAATGAGCTTTGTGACGCACAAATTAAAAATCAGTCAAAAACTGAACTAAAATCAACTTTCATTTACATATCCTTTGGAGAAATATGAAGTTTTACTACTGTACCAAAGATCCCAATGACATAAACTACTAGGGGTTCTGGCCAGCTGGAAACTACTGCATTTTAAAACAAGGACGTACATGTCCGCCGAGAGGTTTAAACATTTTCTTATTTGAAATGTATGGAGATAACAAACAGTATATTCAAGCTGAAAAGTCCATAAAACAATACAAAATAGGAGCATAGCAAACACGGACCTCCAAAAGCCCTCAGAGTTGGGATCAGGTGCCGTGGAGGAGTGAGCATTGTCATCTGCAAATTTCAACTCAGAGAAATTGAACACGACAATTATTTTAAACCGCAGATAACCCACTTCGATTTGGTTTAAAAACAAGCAGATTGAGTTTAAATTACCCATATTCATTTAGGGTATCCAGAATTTTTGCTTTCGTGTTTCTTTTTACAGTTAACAGCATATCTCAAAAGCAATTGTATGTTTTCTACACAGGTTTTCTAAATGGAAGTATACATTGGGATGACGAGGATTCTAGAAATAAAAACTCGTATGGACAGTGTTCTACCCAGCGGAAGTTATGATAGAAATACAAGGATTGAATATTGCTGCAAAAGTATATTGTAAATAGCTAAAAGTTTAGGCCTTTCATATGCATATGGTTTTTACATCTCCAAATGTATTAGGTACTCTAGAGCATGCTCTGGATAAGATTAATTTTCAAAACAGGACAGGCTACAGGTTCATAAGTTAATGTTACAAGAACTTCAATAACCTCATTTAAAGACAGTAGTTCGTCAATACCATAGTAGTTACAACGACCTTGTTAAACTGCAATCTTTCTTTGGTTCTTTTGGTTCTTTTGATAAGAAATAGACGTTACGAAAAATAACTCTTTTTATGCTTTGTACATAAAGAATTAGCATTGTATCCAAGATTTTATTAAAGTCAAAATTTACAGCTATGAAAACAATAAACTGTTTTCTGATTTTAAAGGCGAACATATAACAGGCTTTACGTGAGTAAAGTTTGTGTCGCCTGTAGAAAACAATGCCTAGGAACCATTTGAATGTTACTAGAAAACAAAGAATCTATTTGGTTTCATCAATTTCTGGGTCTAAGCAGAAAACTTATTAAGAAAGATCATAGTTTACAGACATTGTTAAATGAACGTTCTTGGAAATACCAAATGGCAACAACATAACACTGAAAATATATCAGATCTAAAAATTACGAAATTTATATCTTAATCATTTTGCTAAAATGACCATTACATATGCTAAATAGCAAAAAATATTGTTAATAAATAATCTCAGTATTGAATATAAAGCCACAAGAATCATAACAATATATAACATTGACTCGGGCAAAGGACCTCTTAGATAACCAACTGATTACAGGTTAGTGGACCTGGACCCAGACCACAAACTGAAAGAAAACTTAAGGATAAATAACTCAACCAATTTTTCAGAAATCAGCAATATTTTTTTAGACTGATATTCGAATAAATAAACTAATTTTACCAGATTAAGTAGGAGAAGTATTAAAAGATTTTATCGCCATCTAAAATATATCAACGAAATTTTAAAAGCATTAAAGAAAATATGTACGATTTCTTAATGCTTACGGATATGCCATTTCTATTCAAAATATATTTTCTTTTAAAGAATGTGTATTAATATAAGTAAAATGTTTCTTAATTCACGTAATAAATTTATTTTATGTTTCCTTAAGTAAATATTTTTGAATAATTTTCTTTCAAAATAAATTTGATAATGAAACAATTTTTTCATTTAATTTTGAATTTAAATTTTCCTGGTACAAAATGGCAAATTTTAAAGCAAATCTATGACATAAAATCTTCGTTATCGTGTCCTAGGATCAAAATTAGTTTTAAGTCTGTCTTCAAGATTTTGAAAAAACAGCAGGTCTTCAAATTTTCTGCTTTGATAGTATTGTCAATAAGGAACTTCATCGTTCTTTTCCAAAAAATAAAAAATTTTTGAGATACCTTAAATCAGGTGCCACAAATCCAGCCATTCAAATAATGGCAAAATTCACCATGAAAGTTTCTCCGTTAAAACATAACAGTTTTAATCAGTTTTTGATTAAATTATAGCCACCAAGACTGGTGAGAAGAGTAAACTTGTCTATTCAGTATTATATCTCAAAATGGGCTATTTGAATTCTGATAAAAAAAATTTCGTTACTTCAAAGGTGTTAAAACAAAAACAAAATCGCGATTACTTTTAAAAGAAGATTATAGTCATTAAATCCAAGAAACTGACCTGATTACGTTACAAAATTTGTACCAACATGTAGGTTTTTGAAAATGTCGCAACAAGAAATACCCTTTCCTCTAACTGTGCTTTAAATGGAGCAGGAGAAATGTCCGAGAACTAGTGTTTGCATTCTCATCCAAAGAAATTTTTTGTGAGCCTTCTTTTCATTGGTAAGTTTTATAACAAGTTCACGAACCTTGGCAATCACTCAAGAATTTCTCCTGGATCTATTACAAAGAATAATATTGTAAATTTCGGGGAAATTCACAGTAATATTGCACAATGGTAGTGTTACCGAAGATAGCTGATATTCATGGTTATCGCCAAGTGTGAATTTTTTTGGTTTCAAATTAGCGCTGATGGTGAGATTTACTTTAGAAGAAAAGAAGGTTCATATACCAGGGAAATAGCACTTCCAAAACACAACCATTTTATTTGATGAGATTTACAAAGAATTATTAAAGTAATGTACGTCAAATTTATAACAGGCAGGATATGGTGTTTCGATATCACGAACGTTTTCAATAACCACTGCCGACTGCATATCACCTGTTAGTTTCTTTGTCAGAAACACTGACCTGTATTACTGTTATTATTCTATTTCTAACTTCAGGAAAATACTGAATAAATTCATTTACTTCGGTTTTGTTTCACAAAGGCATTAAAAATCACAATAATGAGATTTGTCGAACTTTGTTGTACCGCTAAAAATGGCAAAAAAATTACAAGATAACATTTTACAAATATTAAGGATGACGTTTACCCAGGTTTCAGAAAACAGAAAAAATTTATAAAGTATAATATATTTAATCAAAAATTGTTTTAATTGGATAAAATTACTAAGTTTTAACACAATATCAATTTTAAAAATTCATATTTTAGTATTTGAAGAAAATATACAGGAACAAAAGTCAGTGTATGGTAATGCAGAGGAAATTCGGACTAAATTTTTAATTTTTCATTTTTGTTAAAATCTTTTATTTCTTGCAATATTAATCACAATGTAAAGGTTACATGTATTTTTAGATATCATTTTGCAAATTTTATATGTCTTAAAACTCATAAATTATTTCAAATAATTGAATGCTATTAAATAAAGAAATTCAAAAATATGAACAAAAACCATTCCAGGCAACATATCTCAATAATTTGATCATTGACCCCATATAATGTTAATACCGTGAAAATACGTCAACAAAGGTAATATGAGGCTATAAATAATTTAGAGTTCTTATCAGTCAGAATTTTTTAATATTCGATAAAAAATTGGAAAAAAATATAAATATGACAGAGGAAATTCGGACTTTAATAATTATCAAGTTTATGGGCAAAACTCTAACCGTTTCCTTATATGAAGCAACACTGTCCCATTGCTATAATATTTCATTATTTAAAGAGTTTTGTTGCTTGTAATATTTTGTGAGTGAAGAAAAAATTGTTCATAGTGTGAAAAATTGAGGTATTTCCCGCGAAATACTCAGGGGCCACTAGCATCAAAAGTAGGTCATTTATCTAGTAATTTGAAATTAAATTTTAACACAAGAATTATAGGTGTACAATGTGCAATAGGTGGTTTTTCGTTCTTATCAGTGGAATTTTTAGTCATCTGAGTAAAGGTATACCTTAAAACATAAATGTTTCGAAGAAAACGATCAAATAAAATGTTAATCATGTAGTTTTAAACAGATGTTAAGGGTTACCATTACATAGTTTTCATGCCATTTAAATGACTTAAGTACAAAAGAGAATACAGACAATCTCCGATCAGCCTGTTTTAGATACCGTATATGTAACATTTTAGTTGCAAGGCAAAAACGACTCAATCTTACACGAAGTAAATATCAGACTAGGAAAAAAATTCAGAATCTCTCTAGAGACTTGGACTCCAGGAAAGTGATTATCCAGTAGAGTAGGAGACCCTGTTTAAATTTAGAAAAACAGGTGAATTGCTTACTCTACTAAAGCAAACCCACCTCTGTTTCCTGTGTCAGGTTTTGATTCTCCCAACACTACTAATACAGATTCTTAATAAAAGGCGGGTTTATGGAAACTTCAAAGCCTATATTATAATGATAACTCCATCACTAACTTCTGAAAGTTAAGGACATTGATGGGGAAAATGCGGCAAACATAGCAGAAACACCATACCTGTATTTTGTTAAAGATTATAGATAATGAGGGATTTTATCATTTCTCTTCAACAAAAATTACGTCAAAACATTTTTCACGGGGAGGTTTAGAATTTTGCCAATGAAGGCAATAAACAGAACAGTTGAAATTGAAAGTGCAGACTGTCATTATAAACATATGAAGTCCCTCAAAGGGTTTTTTTTTCAATTCCAAATCCACTTTTTGTAATATCTTGTTTCGCTTTTGGAAAAAAAAAAAGGATCCTACTAAAAGAGCCATTGTGTATTTTAAAAATAAGTTGATCATGACCAAACATAAGCAGGTTGATGTGAGAGTGGAAATAGAAAATCTGACAATGAAAAAAGCTTAATAATTGCAATGCAAAACAATTTAGTTGTTGGCCCTTATCGTCTATGGTCAGTTAGATATACAATTATAAAACAGATGACACAGACTCTGATGTCTTTAATTTCCTTTCTTTTGGATATATAGAACCTTTCTGACTATCGTTATAAAGGTCAGCAAATACAAATTAACAGTTTTGCAAACCCAATTTGAAGAATTTCAAATCCCAAAGATTTAATATGGCAGACAGTCTATAAGCATTAATGAATAGAGGAATCAATTTTCTTTTATGGAAAAGAGAAAAAAATCGATCTTTTTCTCTTTTATTATGCCAATTTATCAATGTCCTGATGCGGTGGTACCTGAAAAACTATTATAAAGTAATTCCCCCCATATATCTTAATGTCAATTTCATCTTATCCTTTTTTCCTGTAGGCAGTTTGAATAAATTCTGCTTTATATAAAAACGGTAGCGCAAACATTCTTCATTGAAATTCTATAGTTTCAACATATGTTGACAATAAGGAACTCCAGTATCATTTTAATATCAATGTCAGAATATAGACACAAAGGATGCATTTTGCTAAAAGTCTGATCTTTAATCTATTGTGAGGAATCGAAAATAGTCTAGAAAAGTTATTCCTCTTTATTATACTTTTTTAAAATTATGAGTTTTTATTTTTATTATATTTTTTTTTTAACAAAATTTAGAGTGAAGTAAGAGATAATGAACAGTATTCAAGCTCAAAAGTCCGTAAAACAATACAGAGCAAACACACACCTCCAAGGCATCAGAGGTGGGATCAGGTGCCATTCAGGATTGAGTATCCCCTGCCGACTGGTCACACTTGTGTGTTTTGTCCTGATAGTGAAAAAACGGAAAATTCAGTGTGAATATAATGGACTAACAGTAAGTATGAGAAACGTCAGTCAGCATCTGACTTAATGATAAATTGTTTTTGCAGACAATGTCATTGTATCGACCATAGAACTTACGAAAGAGACTTGAAACGAGACTGCTGATATTTTTATTTTACAAACGCTTTTCAATAGCTTGCCTCTTTTTAAAAATTGTTCTTAGTAAATTTCTTTGCGATCAATCAACTGAGAGATATAAATCGCGTATGCAGGTGATAAAAGGGATATTGCTCCATAAGTATGGGAAGTTGAGGATTGACAAGTTTAAGTCATGTTGTTTTTCATAACACTTGGTTGGTAGGTTATCCAAATATGAAAAATTTGTAGACTCAACAAACAAAACAGATGTATCAGACTCTGTGATAATGAAAGAGATTGATTTTTTTTTTTTAAAACAAACTAGTGCTAATTGTATTTTGGGGCCTTCAGGTTCCCCAAGCTCCCCATGTCCCTTTTTTTTATTCCCCTAAACCTTTTTTTTAAATATGCTAAGTATCCAAGGATTTCATTTAAGAATATAAAAGTTACAATGATATCAACTATATATCGTTTAACGTTTTGCATGCGGGCACACGTACATGTACATGCATATGCAAGATAATTATGGCATGTTGGTTAAGCGATTAACATATTTTCTATCCCCGGAATCAAAAAAAAAAAATACATATATAAAGTTACTATTTTTCAAGCATATGTCATTTTTTAAAATATCGATTCACATTTTATTTCTCTACTATTTTAACCTCGGGCTCAAAGTTGGTTTTATTCCGACGACAAGGTAGGGTTAAAGTCGATAAAGGGGATTACGCCGATAGCTCCCAATCAAAAAGAACTTATTCAATAGTAGTTCCATACATGGAAAAGGGATTTTCCTTTCTGTTCAGAATTTTTTTTATATTTCCTCAGGCCATTTTGACAACTCTGGTACCCGTGCCCAGTAAATTTTATAT
>NW_026923752.1:0-21760 GCF_032062105.1 Saccostrea cuccullata | reverse complement strand
TTCAACACGTAAGGGTATAGGGAACAAACGTCCACGTATCTCATGTCCCCTTCCTCACAATATAATCGGGTGGCATTGGTCCGACCTCCGTACAGGGCTTCTCGAGGGTTCAAAGGATCGGGAATGTCCAGGTTTCCTACAAAATGCTGTAAACTCACATCTTTTTGCACTTGCTGATCGAAATCGTGCTCCCAGATACTACGGACGGTATACCCCATATTCTCCAAAGTCAAAGTCCTTCTGAGGGTTTCTTCGTGTAATTGCTGGTAAGTATATTGGGTCCGGTGAGGATGAGTTTCGGTCTGTAAACTGGGATAGCAGGTGGGGCATCCGTGCCAATAGCACCCGTAAAATTCGTAGACGGTGCGAGTCGCTTCCTGGTATCCGTCGACGGTATAATTTCCGATCTGGACTTCGCCCCCGTTTCTGGCATGTTGTATGTGACATCCGGTCTGTTGACTCATCCAGGTGAGCCACCGACAGGCTTTAGCAGAATATTGTCGTGCCGGTTGATACCCGAGGTTCGGAATGATGGCTATGGTCTCTTTAGGCATGAATTGTCGACGGTAGGCTAAATTAGCAGCACTGGCAAAAGTACACTTTTATGACAACACATTTGCATCTTTCCGAGAAATACTTATAAGTAGAACTTAGAAGTCCATTAAGTCAATGGTCATCTCACAAACATGATTTAAATGCCCAAGATCATCATGAGCAATGTAGCATAGTGGTTATCGCGTAAGTCTCAATCTCAAAGCAGTATGATTCGTCGGATTTTATTGCTGGGGTACGAATACCACCTAAATTTTTATAAAAAAAATTTTACGAGATGTTTTTTTTTTCTCAGAAAAGGTTTTTTTCTAATAATTTCGTAATTTCAATAATGAGAAGTTAATTTAATTACTCGATTCACATATTGAATATGATTTCTCAATATCCGACGCTATAGGCATTCTGCCCGCCTTGTTCACCCATTTTCTTAAAGGGGACACAAAATATTTTACAAAAAGCATGTTTGGAATAAAAAATAAGAGACATTCAAAATGAACCAAATAAACTGGGACTTAGCTTTACGTTTTCATAGTAATTTCAATAATAATTCTTTTATGTTAGTTAAACAAAGATTTCGTAAGGTGAATAATCATTCTAAGTTTACTAATATCTGTAAGCCGCTTGTTCTTGTAATAAACTAGTTTTCATCGCCATCTTGAATCTGTCTGTGCTACATGGTGTCAGAAGAAAAAAAGTCTTGAAAATGGATCGGTTACCGCCGGTTAACCTTACTGGAAACTTAGCGGAGAACTGGAGAAGATTCGAACAGCAGTACGATGTTTAAGCTGTAGCAAGCGGTGTCGCAAGCAAAGGAGACAAAGTCCAGGGGATGGCCCTACTCTACGTGTTTGGACCGGACGCCATTGATGTTTATAACACATTCTTGTGGACGGGAGATGACGATAAGACTAAGGTAGCAGATATCAAAAAGAAATTTAAGGAATATTGCAATCCTAGGAAAAATGTAACCTATGAGAGACGCAGTTTTAACACAAGATCTCAGAAGGAGGGAGAACCGGTCGACGCATTTGTGACTGAACTCAAACAAAAGGCAAGTGTATGTAAATTTGGTGATCTGAGAGATTTTAATAAGAGATCGAATCATTTGTGGAATTTGAAGTAAAAATGTGCGATCAAGATTGTTACGAGAACGAGAACTCACACTGCAGAGTGCCATAGACATTTGTAGGGCAGCGGAAGTGTTAGAATCACAGCTCCGAGAAATGGGAGACGAGAAAAACATTCATTCAGTCATATACAAGAAAAGTGGTACAAACAGAAGCATGCGCAACCCCAGCATAAAGGTCAGTGTAAATGCTGTGGCTTGGATCATCCTAAGGGGCCAGATCATTGTCCAGCATATGGAAAATCATGTAACAAATGTAATGAAAAGAACCATTTTGCAATCGTGTGCAAGTCTAAGTTCAGACACATTCCATGAAACAAAGAAACCCAAGGAAAGCAAAATTTCATCATATTGAAGAGAGCCGTGAAGACTCAGATGATGACTTTTTCATGTACTAGTATTCAATTGACACACACAAGGATGATGATTTGACAGTGAAGCTACTAGTCAATGACACAAAACCTATTAACTTTGAAATTGATACTGGAGCCAAATGCAATGTCATGAGTCTTAAAGCATGCAAGTATGCCAACATTGACACTAAACACTTCATGCGTAGCAACAGTAAATTAGTTTCCTACTCTGGACATGCCGTGAAAGCCTGTGGAAAAGTACGTACTGCAGTGAGACACAAGGACCAGTATTTTCTTCTGGAAATACAGATTGTTGATGATGACGTCCAACCTGTTCTTGGACTCAAGTCCAGTATTGACTTGTATTTAGTGAATCCTGTGTATACAGTGAAGAAGAATCAAAGTACCAAACGTGCAGAAGGACTATTGAAAGAATATGATAATTTATTTCATGGAATTGGAAGTCTACCAAGAAAATATGACATCAAGATTGACTCCAGCATACCACAAGTAGTTTAGCCACCTCGAAGAATACCACATAGTTTGAAGGACAAAGTTTCAAAAGAACTACAAAGGATGGAATCTATGAAGTGGAAACCAAATGGAAAAGTTAGGATTTGTTTGGATCCGCGAGAACTGAGTAAGGCTATTTTAAGGGAACACTATCCACTTAAGACCATAGAAGAAGTGGCTGCTAACCTTAAGCATGCAAAGCTTTTCACAACTCTGGATGCCGCTTCAGGATTCTATCAAATACAGCTGACCGAGGAGAGTTCGTGGCTCACCATTTTCAATATACCGTTTGGAAAATTTAAGGTTGAGAGACTTCCGTTTGGAATATCGTCAGCGCCAGAATTGTTTCAAAGGGCTGTCTCCTGTATTTGAAAATCAGCCTTGTGAAGTGATTGCAGATGACATTTTGATGTGAGCAGAAAGTGAACAGGAACACTTGGAAAACTTAGTCAAATACTGAAGAGAGCTGAGGATGTTGGATTACTTTTCAACAAGGACAAGTGCAAAGTAAACAAATCAGAAGTTGATTATGTAGGACATGTTTTCAGTTCAGATGGTGTGAAGCCCAGTAGTGAAAAAATCAAAGCAATTTTAGCAATTCCAGCACCAGAAAACAAGACGGAATTACAGCGATTCATGGGGATGATAAATTACTTAGGAAAGTTTATTCCAAACTTGTCTACCAGGAATCAATCACTCAGATAGTTGCTAGAAACCGACGTCGCATGGCGCTTGAATAACGAACAGGAAAAATCTTTAATGATCTTAAGGGAGCAATAACGTCAACGCCGACATTGAAATAT
The DNA here is from genome assembly GCF_032062105.1 of Saccostrea cuccullata. Taxonomy (NCBI): domain Eukaryota; kingdom Metazoa; phylum Mollusca; class Bivalvia; order Ostreida; family Ostreidae; genus Saccostrea; species Saccostrea cuccullata. Next base: position 18,413 of record NW_026923752.1, on the reverse strand, counting down.
TTTGACGTTACTGAGGATGTCAAACTTTCCGTTGATGCTTCATCATATGGACTTGGTGTGTGCATCATGCAAAAGGAGCAACCTGTGGCTTATGCATCGAGAGCCCTGAATGCAGCTGAGAGAAACTATGCACAAATCGAAAAAGATATGCTTGGAATCGTGTATGGACTACAGAAATTCAACGAGTATGTGTATGGTAAAACAGTGTTAGTGGAAACAGACCACAAACCACTAGAGAGCCTGTTTAAAAAAAACCATTGTCTAGTGCACCTCCACGAGTCCAACTTATGATGTTGAAAGTTCAGCAACATGACTTAGTGGTGAAATACAAAGCTGGCAAGGAACTCTACATTGCAGATACATTGTCAAGATCGACAATATCAGATCCACCTGAGGAGCATGAGAAACAGTTTGAAGTTCATGTGATAGAGACTTTTCCTGTTAGCCAGGAAAAGGTGATGTTATTTCAGAGTGAAACCAAAAAAACTCTGTTCTCATGAAACTGAAGGACACATTTCTACAGGGATTGCCAATAAACCGGAAGGATTTAGACAGTGAACTTACTCCATACTGGAACTTTTGAGATGAGATAAGCATTGTTGATGGCTTATTGTTGAAAGGATATCGTATCATCAAGTATCAGCAACTTAAACCCCAGATCTTGAAAATTCTGCACAGCAGTCACCTGGGACAAAAGAAATGTTTACAGCGAGCTAAATCAAGATTGGTTTGGCCAGGAATAATCATGCAGTTGAAGGACATGATAGAACAGTGCAACATTTGCAACCGCTGCAGGAATGCGCAGCAAATGAAGCCAATGATACAACAAGAGATCCCAAATCGTCCATGGCAGAAAGTTGCAGCAAGACATTATGTTTAATAAGAATAGAAGTTCTTATTACAAGAATAAGACATTATACATTTATAAATTATACATTTATTGCATGATAGTGAGGGAAATATGAAGACTTATTCAGCCAAGAAAATCATATTCCCCGAGGGCTTCGCCCGAGGGGAATATGATATTTCTTGGCTGAATAAGTCTTCATGTTTCCCGAACATTCATGCAATGAATTGTTTATTATACCGAAACAAGCAAAACCTTTGAAATAAACATAATCTTTAAAATTCAGCATCGCTCTCCAATTCACTTTCATTTATTACGTAAAGTATCATCAGTTTTGTGACGTAAACCAGGCTATTGTGACGTCTACTTCTCTCGGGAGTTTTCGTTCAACGAATAGGAACTATATTGCGGAAAAATACACTAGGTGTTCCGAAGAGGTTGGATATGATGAAAAGCGTGCCGACGACCGGGAAATATGAAGTTTTACGGCCCGCTCACGTGATAATCTAGAACCAATCAGATAACGCGTTGTGTAGAATATTTATAATGAGGTATAATAATATGTTTTGGGGAATACAAGATACTTGATAACTGTTGACTACTTCTCAAAGTTCATAGAAGTCAACCGCTTTCACGATGGGAAAGCCGCCACCGTTATCAACATTCTGAAGCAACACTTCGCTCGACTAGGAATCCCTGAAGAGTTCTTTAGTGACAATGGACCGGAATTCGCAAACCATGAATTCAAAACTTTTCGAAGGATTATGACTTCCGACATATTACATCTTCGCCGAGATATCACAGAGCAATGGTATGGCTGAAAGAGCTATACAGACCATCGAAATCCTGTTTAGGAAAGCACAGTATGACCACAAGGATCCGAATATTGCGCTTATGGAGATGAGGAATTCAGAAATACGTGGAGTAAAACTTTCAACAACACAACTTCTATTTACACAAACCACAAGAACACTCGTACCAACCGTCAAATCCAAATTGCGACCGATGGGATTTAACTCAGACTTGTTCGCGAGGAACTCCAGGGGCCCGTTTCATCAAAAGTCGTAAACTTAAGCCCTAACTAAGGCGTACTTCCGGGGCTTACGCCAAAATTTAGTCAGGCGTAATTTGCGTTTCACTAAGTGGCGTTAGTCTAGTCGTAAACGATACGCTTAGTCGCAGGACTAAGTCCTTGACAACGTTGCATTGCGCAAGCGCAAAAACATAAACATTGTCCAATGCGTACCGTAAACATGAATAAATTACAACATGAATTAAGTACAGAATAACACAATTTATAGATAAATGAATATCTGCACTAATTAAAACATGCATGGATTTATAGGCTCATATGTAGGAGACATGTATCTTATAAGATATCCATTTTAGTTTTTCTATAATACAAGTTTTATAAATTAATAGGAAGAAAAGGACCGTGTATGTACATGTATTTCGGAATTAAGCTAAACTATTTATTTTGGAATTTTAATTATAGGCACTCCCCCTCTTCCCGAAATTGATACAGTTTAATGACTTCGCCTTTGATAATAAATTTCATGATTCGTTAAATTCTGATTTTACTGAAAAATACTAATTAAGTTTGAGACAGAATAAGATTTAAAAATTTTCATAAGAAATGTATATGCAAGCAAAAATAATGAATAGAAAATGCAAACGGTTTACATATATGAACACATTTTGAGTCAAGAAATAAATTTTACACGTTTACTACTAAGGTACACGTAAGATAATCCCCTCTAAATTTATTGAATTTTTGTCAATTCAAATGTTTTTGTTTATTAAAATGATACAAAGGTTCATAATATCATTACAAAATACTATACTCTAGGTCGTGCAGTTAAAGAAAAAAATTCTTTATTATCTGTACACACACACACACACACACACAGAGAGAGAGAGAGAGAGAGAGAGAGAGAGAGAGAGAGAAATGACTACAAAGATATTCTTACAAAAATTCTCTGCTTGTGTGGTCTCTGTCTTCAAAATTAAGTTACAGCTACTCTTTGATATTTTGTTTTCATTTTAAATGTTAGTTATGCAGGAAATACAAACATGTATATTTTCATCTTATATGTGCTTTATATGCGCTCTGATTATTTTTTACTATTGTCCTCTACAAAAAATTCACTTTTTTAATTAAAATTTGTCATTTACAAATTTTAATTGAAAAAGTGAAATTTTTGTAGAGGACACTATGTAAGATTTACTCTTTTAGACAAAATTATGAAAATTAAAGATGTCTTCTGCATCAACGTTTGTCTTAGCAAAAAATTAGGAATAATTCATTCGTGAACTTAACTGTGTAATTATCACCGTCTTACATCGATATTATAAAAGGAATAATTTATTTTCCCATTTCAAAAATCTCATATTGTTTATGAGACCCCAACCCCTCCCAGATACGTAGAAATAATTACTTTCGTCCTTAACTGAGTACTCTGTATATTCAATGTTAATTAATCTGCAAATACGAGAGTTTCTGAACTCTCCGACCCACTCTAAATCCACGCATGTGGACGAGAAGTAAATTTATAAGAAATGGACTTTTCAAACATGACCCAAAAACTGATTGGTTTTAAGATGGGTTATTTTTTTTTTTTTTTTTTCTTAAATGTTGAAAATTACAAGAAAGAGGATTACTGTGCTTTTGAAACCGATTTGTTCTTTTTTTTTTATAGTTTTGTTTTTCAGAAAATATGTTTTTGGGAAAATATTTTCTTTCAAAATAGACAATTTTAATGGGTCTCTTTTTAGTGAATGAAACAGAAAATATAAGTAGAGGTACCGTAAGAAATTAGTTTGATAAAAGATACCCCACCACCTCCCATATATGGATATAGTGGCAGTGTCCATGTTTTGCTGTGGGAAACCCAAAATATGTGTCGAATCAAAAAGTACAATGAGGCACAATGGCAGTATGTAATAAAGATTCTGTGAATGTTTCATCAAATTTTAATCAGGGGTATGAGAGGAGTTGCGGATAAAGATGGGTACCCCCAAAGCGTAACAGACGGACGGACGGACGGACATCCCGACTACTATAAGGTATATACATGTTCCCTCCCGCTTTTCAAGGGGGAGTAGAAATATAGTTATATATGTATAGTTGATTTACAATACCTTATACATACAAAACCACAGTCAAATGTGTATGAATGCATTGTCAAAACGTAAGAATGGTGATCGAAGAAATTTCTAATAAGACAAGCTTTTCGTCTCAGCAGAAATTTATTAAAATATTAAGTACGTTATTACTCAAATCAACTACGTCCCCAAGTAGTTGTATCAACAACACCCCCCTTTCATAATATGTATAATTAAATAATGCATTTTTTATATTTTAAATTCTTCTTAAAACCGTACTTTTTTTCTTTAGAATTCGCTAAATTGTTTAAAATTAATAAAAAGGCTTTAATTTAACTTTACGTCCTAACTTACGCCTACCCATGAGTAGACGTAAAATTTTGGCCTTAATTTAGTCAGGCGTAACGATACGCTCTTTAATGAAATGCAAATCTTCGTGCTAGTCCGACACCGGCGTAGCGCTACGACTGGGCGTACGACCTTTGATGAAACGGGCCCCTGAACATTAAAAATACAAAAAAGTCTCTTTACGATCCCAACTCAAAACCTCTTAAACCACTTGACAACGGAGATGTGATACGTGTTAGGATTCCAGGACAGTCTATTAAAACACCAGGAAGAGTCATTAGACCTGCAGAAACACCAAGATAGTATTACGTAAAACAAGGGAATACCAAAGTGAGGAGGAACCGCCGAGACCTTATCAAAACGAAAGAACTAAGCACAGAACAACCAGTAGATACCGAAGAGTCTGTTAACGGTCACTGAGATTCGATATGTGATAAATGGTTCGTCTATCAATTCTGGAGACGAAACAAATAGTTTTACCACATCGAGTGGTCGGGTCATTAAACCATCTCGCAGGCTGGTGACGGAGTGTTAATTCAAACAGTTAAAGTGAATTTCTGATTCTGATGTGTACATTCATTGTTCAGTTTTGTTAGTTGTAGTTAAACATAAAAGTAGGAATATTGGGAGCTGTTTTACTATAACGATAAAATGCATATTTATTCCAAATGTAATTTTTATACAAACATTTTACAGTTAACTTAAAAGGGGAGATGTGACATTATCTATAAAAACTGTAACTCTTACACTGGTGTCTTTGTAAATGTTATAATAGAGTTATCTCCCATGTCATTCATGATGATGCTGCACGTGTTGTAATAAACTAGTTCTCATCGCCATCTTGAGTCTGTTTGTGCTACACTTGTAGCCCGCTATACCTACATTTAGTTCATAATTTTGGTTTACAATATTACTTGTGTAAACCTATTAATCATATGTTCAATGTACAAATTGCTAGAATTCGACTATTTGTCCACAGATAGATATGCTAATGAAAATAGGAAAAAGGGTTTACTTGCTATTTATTTATTATGCTCACTCTCATATTGATATACGAGGGTTGTCCCAAAAAGTCGTAGACAGAGAAAACAATTCAGTTTCTCGTTGCTTTATTAAATTTCTTTTCTTTTCATAACATATAGTAACATTTTATAATCATGCCTTTCAAATTTCATGATGATATAACATTTAATAGAAAAATTATGGGAAAATAAAAAAAAACCATATAAGTGTACATCGGCGCACAAAAGCGAGCCTAATTTACGTCTAATATAACCTCATGATCTCTTTTTCTGCTTCACACGCGTCTGCTAACATTAATTTTTTTTTTAAGTGAAAGGCCACTCTTTATTAAGTGACTTGGTTTTTTTTAAAAAGCGTAATTTCAGTCGAAATTTAGTCGCCTTACATTGTAAGCAGCAGAGATGACGTCGTTCGTGGCCCAGATTGTGACCCACTGTCTGTGTTCACTTTTTACATGCTGTATCTATTTTCGGTATAGAGGAAAACTCTCATTGAATCTCATGCCATTTAAAATAACTTCCGTATAAAAATCTAGTGTGTTAAGTCACTTCAATACTCTCTTTTCCCTTTGCTGTTGTATACAAACCATATTCAAAACAATTAATTACATCTATGTGCGCCGTTTACGCGTTTTACGACGTCATTTTCATCAAACTCAATTCAAACATCACTTTGAAAATCTTGACACCAATCGTCTGTTTCTAATGCTACTTATATGAAATTTGACATATTATTCATATTTTGATTCTGGTTTCAATGATTAAAATCAATGTTCAATGTTTGACATAGTACTAAAGAAATAAAAGCAAATTTAATAGTTATATGCATAAATTATTCCGAATTTTGTACGTGCGCCGACAGACCTTGTCGGCCTTTAAATAAATTGTCCTTATATAAACAATATGAAAGATATATATTTAAAAATTTACAATTTTAAAGAACATTGAATATATTATATCTATGCAAAATTTGGTTAGTATTGTTTGCATGTTTAAAAAGTTATAAACATTGTCTATGACTTTTTGGGACAACCCTCGTATATTATTGTGTACAATGATCAGTTATTGTTATATTTAATCTGATATGTCGTATGGCGCAAAGAAACAAAGAACTTGCACTTATTTTTTTTTTACATTGTCTCTGTCAGAGAGAGGCCGTAATAATGATTTTTATACATCGGGTAATATCAGTTTAATGGTGGTAGACGTTTACATACTGCCTAATTTTTTTAAGAACCATTGTTATTTCTTGAATATTACATATTATAATTCGTTAAAACTTTCTAAGAGATTATCAGTTTTAGTTTTACAGTCAAGCTTTACCTCCCTGTTCTTCTTTTTTCTTCCTGTCGACGTGAAAATATCCAGGATCTATCAAAATAAAAAATCGTAATCTGTGAGGCGATTACTTAATTCTTTTTAAAGTGATTATATACTTAACCATTTTATATTTCTTAAAACAGTATCCGTTTGTTATCTTACTTCGATTATTTTATATTATGAAAAACATATCAGATAAACTAGGTCATTGTCATGACGTGTAATATGACATAAAATTTCACTTGCAAACCTTTCTTTTCAATAGTTTCCATCTACTTTTGCTGGCGTCTAGAAAAAGATAACAAAGCAACTTTAAACACCTTCTTCCTCGTCATTTGCCCCCAACTTACCCCTTCTTTACCTACTTTTTCACGCCTATATATATCAAACAGATTTAAATCCCACCGACCCACCCCCTTTTTTTTGGCTTCCTTATTGTGCAAAAACTGAAATATAAATTATGTGGTTAAGTTTGCGTCATACTAATTTGAACTTTATGCTGAAATATAAAAATATTTACAATGCAAAAGTTTAGTACGTACATGACTTCCTAATACGATTAGCTCCATATACCGTGAGAGGAACCACAATTACGAAAATTATAGCCATATCTACTTTTTTCTCGTACGAATTCGATATCTGAAGGGGCTTAACAAAATCGACAAAGTCTTTCTTCACATAACCACGAAATGTGGCCACTTCATCAAAAGCAATTTCTGCCAATTTCAAGCAGAAGGTAAGAAACATATTGTACATGGATTTTACCACTCTCGCTTATATTTCCTGCTATAATGTAGTATAATTTTCTTTCCGGTACACATGCTCTGAGGGATCTTATCAGAGATCGAATACACTGGATTTTTTTTTTCTTCTTTTGAATAGCACTAAACACCCCCTACTAATGTTATTGTGATTTAAATTCAAGACACGCGGTTTAGGTTGATCTATTCAAAGGTTATAGGGTAGAACCGGTTTTATAAATAAAATTGGCAGTAAACAGGAAATTGCTATAGTCTGTTTCTTCTGAAAACATATCCTGTAAAAATATTTTTCCAGACATTTCTGAAAGACTTTCATGATTTTCAACAGAAATGGGTGGCTTAAAGGGGGAGGGGGTAAAATAACAGTTAATACATCTTAATATCATGATACTTTAGTGCAAATATTAAAGCTCACTAGCGACCGATTTGCTGGTAAAAAAAAAGTATTATATCATCTACACGTACAAACCCTTATTTGCCTTATATGGCTATTGCTATTAATGTGCACAGAGGATCTTACCAGGAGCAACTGACCAATTGTTGCCTGACGTCACGGCGTCAGGCTGTATAAGGATTCATATTTGCAAGATCCGAAAGTAATAGATCATACCTAGAGAGCTAGATTTTGTGCAAGCTGTTTTTCATTGGAATTATTTACCTGCATTTTATAAGAAACAGTTTTCAGAAAAAAGAATGATATTACTGATGCAACATATTGTAGTGTTTACTTCCTTTAATCTTTTTGCTTGGAACAATTATTCCATGTGATTCATCGTTTCAACATGTCCGTGTATCCTCTTTTCTGCATTTCTATACTACTGGATCAGTCCATTTATATTCTACGAAAGTGGCGAATCGCTCTTTTCGCGCCAAATGTCAAAGTAAGCTCGTGTCTTTTCTTTGGATTGTTCTATTGTGTGAATGGGTGTGCTAACATACCCGGTACGTCTATGCAATGACCTATACTCTATGGAATAAAATGAAGTTTTTCTCTTTTTAATCGCCTTCTAATACTTCAGAAATTCTATCTACAAATTTTATCTCATTCTTTTAAGTAACATATTGTATATATCAGAATATGGACATGCAACACTAGAGAAATGATTTTTTTTCTGATTTTCCCGATCCCGCGGTTTGTTTACTATATTTATGGACTAGTCCATTATTAAACATCGCAGTTCAACAACTAAGTCCTGGAATGTTTGTATCCCCGTTTCAGATGCACACAATAGATAAGAAACCAGTACAAAATTTTGGATTTTTCTTATCAAAAAGGCCTAAATATTGAATTTTCTTATTTCATTCTCAATAAATGATATTGACACCCCCCCTTTTTTTTAAGAAAATAAATATTAACACACATTACTACTGTTTACTTCAGTGGAATAAATACACTCCGACAAAATGTGTATTTTTAATTATATCCATCTTTTAAATTGTTTACAATGCATTTATATCACATGAATAGAATAGAATAGATTCTATTATACTCTATTCATAACAGATATCATAGATTTATATCACATGTGTAATAGATCTATGGCAAATCACTCCACTTGCAGACTCCTCCCCCAACGGAATAACAATTCTGAACAGGTGTAATACAGCTTTCAATTTTTCATCCAAGGGGAGATCACTCGACTTGCAGACCCCCCCCCCCCCCCCCCCCCAAACAGAACAACAACTCTTTATATGCAGTGTAAAGATGATTTTTCTGTAAATTAAATAAATTTCATTTACACAAAGTTTTCAAAATGTAAAATAAGGACATATATTTTAAACCCACAAAAGTATTGCTCAAAGGTTTATCACTCCTCATGCAGATATTGATTAATTTAGCCAGGCAAGCTTTTTAAAAAGCTGTTACTTGTTGATTGAATACGTTTACGCCAAAAAATTCGAACACGTAGTACAGGTCAATCTATGATGATGTTAATGAAGTGAAAAATGAAAAAAAATGTTCTTACGGACAAAATGCAAACATTAGAAACTATGAAAAATATCACGGAGGTTTTTAATTTGTTGTTAACTAGAAAAATATGGTTACTAAAATGTAAACGTAGTTAATGTCAAGTTCAGAACACCAGCACTTCAAGGGTAAGGAAAACGAGCAGTTTCTCGTATGCGTTTAAATGGATACATTTTTTACATAACTATACTCGTGATCACTTGTGTTGGCCAGGGAATCCACATGACAATTGTATTCACCGATAGTACAATAAAGGAATTTATGTAGCGTAAAATTTTGTAGAATTCGTATAGTAACTATAATGCAATTCTCATTCATCTGATTTGTCAATTAAAGTCACTGACTCAAAAAAAAAAATAGTCCCGGTTCCCACAAAATATTTGTCCAAAAAGAAACTTTAATTCAAGCACATTTCTACAGAATGATATTATGGAATGGTGGACACTAAAACGCAACATAACTTTTCTATTTACCATGTCTCCACATGCTATTCACTTCCTAGCCACATTTCCGTGAGTAATTTGCCCTACATGTATCTCGCTGAAGCCTCGCTAACTCTCGCCAGAGCCACTGTCTGAGCTACTCTGTACTCATCGGGTTTTTTAATTTGCTGAACACCGAAAAATAAAGGTTCCGAACACATTAGTAGAGGTGTAAAGAATTTCTTACTATGCTAGCGCTACGAGTTTATTAACTCGGTTAAAATCCATCTTTTTCAATACTTGCAATTATATTGTTATAATTATATATATACTCAGCAAAAAAAGAAACGCATAATTAGAATAATATGAAAATCTAAGTTTTCAGTTCAAACCTTTTTTTATTTAGGCGATTTTAGAGTGTGTTGTGATGAAAACCAAACATGTCCTTTGTTGCAAATTGAAAAGTCAAGTTGATGTCATTTTCATCGCCCCCAAATTCAAATCGCATTAGGTGCTGAAAGGGGGGGGGTCTGAAGGTCCTGCCTGGTTTTGGTTACCTGCGGATGGCCAGATAGTGGTCTTCAGACGTTAGTTTAACGGTTGCAAAGCCCATTGATTTATTTCAAATACAGTTGCAACTTCCTGTTGCGTAGCTCCGTTTAGTATCATCGTTAGCCTGGTTGTGTTCATCTTTGTTTCGGCGAGGCATTGCAGTATCAACACTGCGATCAAATCTTAAATATGGGTTTAATAGGAGTGTTAAAAGTTTCTCTAAATCCCAAATATCAACGAAAATAAACATCCTATTTAGAAGAAATCATGAAAAACACTACTTTAATAATCATATTTAATCAAGGGAGATAATTCAACACTTGGGTTTTAAAACCCTATGTTGACTTTTAAATAGGTCACAGGTATCCAATGACATAAAAAATAGTTGTTTCATGTACATTTTAAAAATTTCCTTGACGAGTAAAACAATATGCGTTTCTTTTTTTGTTGAGTATATATTAAGATAGGAGGAAAATGCACAGTAAACATAACGTAAGACATAACGTAAGGCAGATAAATGTATAATAATATTGCGTTTAATTGCAAAAAGTTTTGTGTTTAAACTTAGATCATGCGGATCTGCGATTTCACCGGGGACGGGGGAAGGGGGGCTCTGCCTTTTCCAGAAGGGAATACAAAATCACTTTTATTTTGCAAATTCCGACGAGAATCTGCGCATGAAGAAAACAAACAAAAGGAAAAGGAACGGAAGAAATAAACACATAAAGAAAAAAATATATATGTATAAATAACTGAATTATCGCATGCATAAGCAATGCTATTTTCTACGAATATTTGTCAAATTATACACATATCGAGATCCCAATTTTGGTGGATAGGATGCATTTGTAGCATACTCATGGTTGACATTGAATTTTCAAGATTAGTTGAGATTTAAACGAATTTTAGTCGGCGAATGCTATTTTCAATCAGCGTTTTCGCTCTACCAGCCCTTGCTTCAAGATAAATATAGTCGCTAATCGACAATCACTGCATTTTATGAGAGTGTAAAATTAAAGAAAAATAAATTGCTCATGGAATCACATTCTTATATTTTAATAAAAATTTCAATTATTGCCTGAATCGGGTCCATTTACTTCCTGTGTACTGGAATTATTCGCATCTAATGCACAACCGGAAATCGATCTCTTTTGATTTTTATACACAACTGCTGGTTGTGCAATTGATCGATTAGCAGGCGTGATTTATGGAGTTTGTTAATATTAGAATTCTTTTCCTTTGGTTGATAATTCATAGCAATTTCAGTTGTGAATAAATACTTCGATGATATGCTGATGTATAAGTGCAAAAAGATAAGGTAAAATTCAGCAAAGAAAGCGGCTTAAATCAGGGAAATATGTTTAATTTTATGTTTACCATTAACTGTGTTTTCTGAATAAAACTAAGAAAAAAATTAAGAAATGTACTTGTATCTATATTTGCTTATTGATTAGTACATTTAGATTTAATTGTCAAGTCATTCCTAAGTTCTTATAGGTGTTGATTGTTGACGGGGAAAGGGGGGTTGGGGGGGGGGGGGTGTTAAAGAAGAAAATAATTTAAAATCTGTTTAAATTGTTTCTTATCAAAACAAAATACTCGTTTTTCACAAAATAGTTTTATCTTCGGATGTTTGTCAGTGCTTATTTACCTTTATTTAGTGCAGAAAGGTCAATATTTATAACACAAGAGTACGAAAATAAAAGAAAACGTCATATTTCTCGTTTATTTTATCATAAAGGTATGCTTTTTTTCTTTGTTAAAATAAAGAGATGAATCATTTCTTTCAAAAAATGTGAATTACAACATGTTCACACAAAGACTTTTTAAAATTTTACCCATTATGCATGTTGGAATTGTAAAAAATACGACAAGAAAAACGGGGTGATACTTATATTGTGCTCCATTGTAATTTTTCAAGCGAGATGAATTTCAATAAATTTGCCTTCATTTTAAAGATACAACTCATATAAATTAAATAATTGTTGATTTTGAATGTGATTTGACATTTTTGGTTCTTTTTAGAGTATATTTGGGTAGAACAATAATGTCTTAAAATAATCCTTTTTAGCATTTCACACCCTTTTTGCACGTGCTCCTGTGTAAAAATAAGCATATAAAGGTATTGATTTTAATACCTAAAAATTGAGAGCAAGTGGTCAGGATACAAATGTCAAAGTTTTGAAAATTTAACACAAAGACTTCTCGGACATAGGTCCCCCCTTAAAGGAAAATAAGCTTTGTAGTTCCATACAAATGTCTGTGTTATACAAAAATATAAAAGTGTCTAAACTCTAAAGTGAACTATTTAGTGATGGTTTTAACAGTTTTATAAAGTATTTCTCCTTTTCTCGTCTTTGCACAACATTGTCTGTATAAAGTTGGTAAAGCGGAAAAACTGAAAATTGTCCCCTGCCACAAATATTAAGGTGTCCGCTTACATTAATTTTTCGGTATTCAAGTTGGTTAATGTGCTGTTTGTGTATACGGACACGTGTACGTAGTGTGGTTCCAGTTTCCCCAACCTGAATACCAAAAAATTAATTAAGAATAAAAATAACTGCATCCAATCATGAGATAGGATCTTCTATTTCAAAGGATTAAATGTTTTTCTTTTGCATAAAAAGATATAACCATAAAGGGTTTATAAGATGATATTACCAAATTGACAAAAATGGATTTTGGCTAATCCAAATTTTCTCTGTTTTTTAAATTTATTTATTTCTTTTAGTATATTCAAGTTATTTTCATATGCGCCCTATATTTAAACTTTTCTTATTTTCACATATGGTAAAACAGTCTTAAAGAGGTAAAAAATGATGCAAAAACAAAAAAGTTTTGACAGTTTAATAAGAAAGTAAAAACACTTTCTATGGATTTTTTGCTCATTTCTGTATTAAGAGTGGAAGCTTTTAAAAGCTTATATATTTGTAGATTGTTTGGAAATTTATCTTAATTTAATATATTTTAAAACTTTAGTTCCTTATTATTAATTTAGCTCACATTTGAAAAAATTTCTCTTTGATTGTGTAACTAAATTCGTAGTTCTATCATTATAATTTTGAGAGGCAGAGAAGAATTTATTTTCATATGCCACCATTCCGCCAAATATATAGTCCCTGCTAGTTTTCGAACACAATTTACCATTTCTATTTAAGGTTGTACAATTGTGATGAGAAAAGAAAAAATATGGTCTTTTAAATCTCTAACACCTAAATATATAAGATATATAAGCAAATATACATTGAAACCAGAGAAAAATCCTACCTTAAATAATGTGTTTTGATTTAATTTAATTTTTTAGACCTAACATCGTCGACAAATGCTCAAATGAGGGATTATCTGCCATGAACAGTGGAGACATGGTGTCTGCTATACAGAGTTGCCAAAGAATTAATTATTTCTTTCGACCTTGGATATCATCCTTCTTATTTTAATTGTAGAAATAAATCATTTTTTAATAAAATGTATTTGGACTTTCTGCATGTTGACAGTTCAAAAAGAACATTTTATGTATTCTCTCGAAAAAAAAAACATTTAGAACTTATTGATAATCATTTAAATTTAATGTGTCCTTAACTAAACTAACGGTACATTTTTTTCTCTTTGGAAGAAAAGTTTTCAAAGTCATTAATTTTTCTAATAATAGTGTTTGTCTAATTCATTTGGTACTATCAATACTAAAACAATAGGTAGTTCACATCTCATTATTTGTAGTCGGGGGTGTCATAAACAATAAACCAAGATCTAGAAAAAATAGAGTTACCCTAAACCCATTACTTAAAAAAAAATCCAGACACTTATTACCTCTCACTGACAAAGCAAGTAATCTTAAAATCTGATCAACATCAGATCCTTGATGCGCTCCTTTATTATTTGTCTTATCGACATTAAAAGAATAAAGGAGCGGATCGAGGATCTGTTTTTAATCTAGTTGAGTAACCTTACAAATATGAATGAAAATATGAGAATGATTTTGAATTTTTAAAGTAACTAAACACAACAAAACAGAAATGAACAAGAGGCACATGGACCACATCGCTTAACTGAGCAATGTGGTTAGGAAAAAAGCAGAAATCAGTTTATTTTTTTGAAAAGTTTAAACCCAATAATGGTGGCAACTAATCCTTAAAAGGGAGAGGGTATGATTTGAACAAACTTGAATCTTCACTAACTAAGGATGTTTGCCTATTTCTTTGGCTACCTATGGCTTTATTGCCCATTACATTTAAACTTGCATTGTGGCCCCGTCCTATACCCTGAGGGGTCATGACTTGAACCGAATTGAATCTACACTACCTGAGGATACTTCCCTATTAACAGGACTAATCATGGCTTTGCTATTCTTAACAAAAAAATTTTAGATTTTTTTCTACATGTTTCTATGTAAGACTTGGATTCCATGTTGTGGCCCCACCTACACCCAGGGGTAATGATTTGAACAAAATTGAATGTCCACTACCTGAGGATGCTTCCATAAAAATATGATCATTCATGCCTTTGCTATTCTTGAGAAGATTTTTAAAGAATTTCCCAAATATACATTTCTATGTAAAACATTGATCGGCCATTGTGGCACCGCCCTACCCCCAGGGGTCATAATTTGAACAAACTTGAATCCCCGCTACCTGAGGATGCTTCCATTAAAAATATTATCATTCATGCCCTTGCTATTCTTGAGAAAAAGATTTCTAAAGTATTTCTCTCTATATATTTCTATGTACAACTTTGATCGGTCATTGTGGCTCCACTCTACCACCAGGGGTCATGATTTGAACAAAACTGAATCAACACTACCTGAAGAATGCTTCCATATAAATTTGATCATTCATGCCTTTGCTATTATTGAGAAGAAGAGTTTTTTTAAAGAATTTCCCTATATATTTTGATGTAAAACTTTGATCTGCCATTGTGGCACCGCCCTACCCCCAGGGATGATGATTTGAACAAGCTTGAATCCCCACTAACTGAGAATTCTTCCATAAAAAAATCTGATCATTCATGTCTTTCCTATAATAAATTTTTAAAGAATTTCACTATATATTTCTATGTAAAACTTCGGTCGGCCAGAATGGCCTCGCCCTACCCCCAGGGGTCATGATTTGAACAAACTTTAATCTACACTACCTGGGGATGCTTCCATATAAGTTTCATCTTTCCTGGCACAGTGGATCTTGAGAAGAAGACTTTTAAAGAATTTTCCTATATATTTCTATGTAAAACTTTGATAGGCCATTGTGGCCTCGTCCTACCCGGAAGTCATGATTTGAACAAACTTTAATCTACACTACCTGGGGATGCTTCCATATACATATAATCAATAATGGCTTGAGAAGAAGATGTTTAAAGAATTTTTCTATATATTTCTATATAAAACTTTGATCGGCCATTGCAGCCCCGCCCTACCCCCGGGGGTCATGATTTGAACAAACTTGAATCTACACTTCCCGAGGATGCTTCCCTATAAGTTTCATCTTTCTTGGCCTAGTGGTTCTTGATGAGGAGATTTTTAAAACATACCATCAATTTTTCATTATTTTTTAAAAATTATTTCCCCTTTAATAAGGGCGTGGCCCTTCATTTGAACAAACTTGAATTTCCTTCACTTAGGAATACTCTGTGCCAAGTTTGGTTGGAATTGGCCCAGTGGTTCTTGAGAAGAAGTCGAAAATATGAAAAGACGACAACGACGACAACAACGACGACAGACAACGGACAAAATTGATCAGAAAAGCTCATGTTAGTCTTTGGCTCAGGTGAGCTAAAAAGTTTTTTTTATCTCCCCCCCCCAAAAAAAAAAATTGTAGTTTGCCCAGGAGCAGAGAAAAAGATACTAGTAAAGAAATAATAGTACATGTAATGCATTTTCACAATACAGCTGTATAATCTATTTAGCCCCGTTCCTAGCACTAGAACCCTTGACCCTTGGGCCAAGAATTTCACAATTTCAGTAGAGGACTCAATGCTGATTACAGTCATGCCAACAGTTTGACTGCTTGGTGTCCAGGAGTAAAGAAGAACATTTTAAAGATTGCATTAAATTTAGTGGTTTTGGTCGCAACCCCAGGTACCAAAGGGTCAGGGACCATAAACTTCTTAATTTTTGTACCCTGTTTATCCATAGATGCTTTATGCGAATATTGGTTATAAAAATATCGATAAACTGAGAAAATATATAGATATTACTATCAAAATCAGCTAATTCCGTCAGCAAAATAGCGAAATATGACACTGTTCATGTGATAATGAAGGTCAATGCTTATTGTTCTGTTATGTTTTACAAGCAAGAAATACATCCGTTTGGTATCCGATATGTCGCCAATAAGAAGAGACATGCATTTATCAAAAAACTATTAATCAGCTGTTTTAAAATCATATTTCCGATTTCACTTGCGTTATCTCCCTTGAACTAAATATCGTGGTTTTTCTCCTTATCGATGAACAACATTAATATTTTTTGTCTGTGGAGTGTTTTACTTATTTAAGTATATTTTGCGGTTGTGGAACAAATCAATGCAGTTCTATTCCATGTATATGTTCGTGTGCATACCACTGGACTAATGTTTGGAGTCTTTTTGGTATGAACAGAACCCCAAAATGCGGTCAAGAAGTACAAATCAATGAAGAACTGTTCAATGCATATTTTCGTGTGCAAACCAAAGGACTATAAATTCTGGAGTCCATTGGGTACGAACAGAACAAAAATTCAAGGAGGCAATGCAGTTGAGTTTTCGATAAAAAATACTTCCAAAAAAGTAAGTTTTGCATTCTATTAAGTATTATGAATACAAACATAAAGCGTTAAAGTTAAAAATTATATACTAGTACTAGTATTGACCTTTTCACGATAAGTGTTTTACTATTCTTTTGCATGGCAAATGATATGTTTTGATGAAACATAACACAAACCAGTTGACTTTCTAGGCTAAGTAACTTTTGTATTTCAAGATGGCTAAATCGTCGTACCGAGTGAAAAACAGCAGTAATTATTATAACCCTGCATGTAAAGTGGGAGGGTAAATAGTAGGGATGGCAATCGATTACAGAATTACTAATCGGTTAACCGCAAGACGTTCCGACCGATTAACCGGTTAGTCGTATCAAAATAAACATTTTAACATTTTCTTTTCATATACAAAAAGAAGGCTAAGAAAGATCGTTATAATTTTCATTCTGTTAATTACCTTGATCACGATATTTTACGTGCATAAGAGTATATTTTATTTAATTTCAATTTACAAGAAAAAATGAAGAAAAACCATGAATCTTACCAAAGAATCAGACACAGATAATTTTCCAACGCAGATGTGAAAGAGTTTATTCTGCAATGTCACCATATTCAAAACTATGTCTGAACTCTCACTTTATTTACACTGTTTTTTTTCTAACGTAACATAACTTAAAAGATAACGGGAAAATATAGACATACACTTATTTAAAGTGCTAAATAGTGATGTTTTACTATCATTAAAAAATCACATGCAGGCAGTCGGGGTAACAACATGATGTTTTAAAAACAGCAATTAACACTTTACAAACTGACCAATATTAAAGATATGAATACGTCCAAATTATTTAATTACAAGATATGTAAAAATGCTAAATGAACAATGTTTTCCTTTCTTATAAGTGAATTTTTAGAAAATATGTTCAAACTTACAAATATTTTTATTTTTTCCGACTAACCGATTACGGATTTTCTAACCGATTAGCATCATTCCGACCGATTAATCGATTAACTGGTTAAGAATTGCCATCTCTAATAAATAGTTATCGGCATGTCCGTTCGTTATACCCCCCGATTGAAAAGCGGGAGGGTATATAGTAATCAGGATTTCCGTCCATCCGTCTGTTACGCTTTGGGGTACCCATCTCTTATCCTTAACTCCTCTCACACCAGGTGACAGTTACCTGGACAGCAAATCGTGCTGATGGAAAGTCACCATTGAGCCAGAAACCTATCACTCAGCAGGATGAAAGATTGGTTTTTGTGCCACAAAACAAGAAAGTGCCTACCGATACAGATTAATTCGAGATTCCTGATGATAATCACGCTGCTGTTCCTGG
>NW_026923751.1:0-21918 GCF_032062105.1 Saccostrea cuccullata | reverse complement strand
CGGTTTTCGGAATGACATATAGGCTGCTCCAGCTGGTATGTTTATGTACACAAAAGAGTTCCTTTAATTCTTTGGTACACAAAAAGTTTTACCAAAACAAGGATTATGTCTTGTCTCCAAACCTAGAATAATGGGACCAATGAATGGGTAACAGACTAAATTCAAGACTTTAACTCCTCCGACAGTTTTTATGAAGATTGATTGACTGTATGTTGCTTAACATCCCTCTCGAGAATTCTTTTCTCATGGAGACGCCACGACTTGCCACTGGAGACCGGTAAATCGGATCACACCGTACGTGTATAAACCGAGTTCCCATGTCGCAGTTTGAGCTGGTACGAAAACGAAACTTCCCAGATCAATGACCCTTAGTGCCTAGTATAGGACAAAATTCAGACAACACAATGCCTGTTGAGAGCTGAGAGAATTTTGTCCTATACTTGGTACTTAGGGTCATTGATCTGGAAAGTTTCTTTTTCGTACCAGCTCAAACTGCAACGTGGGACCTCGGTTTATACATGTACAGTGTGATCCGATGGACCGGTCTCCAAGTTCTACCGTGGTATTCGAACTCACGATCATAGGGATCAACTCCTTTTTAGAGCAAACGTTTTAACCTTCGCGCCACGCGTCTACTTGTTGTTGAAGAAAATATAATTCCTTGCTCTTGTGTGTGTGTGTTGTTGTGCTTCATCGATAAAGATATTTATTTCTACAATCAAATGCAATAATAAATTATCTTATTCTTTTCTATGAGCACAAAGAAGAACGATCAAGTATAACACAGTTTAATCAGGTCAAAATTAAGAAGGGGGATGGATTTCACTTTATATTTTTATTACAAGTTTCACTTAATTATATATTATTGAACAGTTTCGGTAACTACATGATAAATAACATTTGATCTTTCCACGAGAAAGCGAATTAAAAAAAAGTGAATTAATTATTAACTCCTTTTGGGACTCCAGAGACGGGATTTAACGGAATACATTAATTGGCAAAATAAAATAAGGGGGGATTTGAGTAGTAGACATACTAACCAAGTTCCAAGCATTAAAAACTGCCTGAAAACAACGCCTCATAAAATAATGCTTTTAACAATTCATTACATTCTAACCTTGACATTTCATTAGAAATTTATAGTGTCAATTCTTAAATTAATATAACGAACTTTTACAAGATCCTATACGGCATAATAGAATATTTTATGAAAGGTAATCCGATCCTCAGGTTCATAAAATCAGCAATTAAGTAATCAAAAATACTCATAAAAATATCTCTGAATCCACAAAATAATGTGAATTTACCCACAATATTTCTTGAAAGTTAAACATGAAAGTTTATCATATTATGTAATAGGAAAAATTTTCAAATTTATAAAATATTTTCAGAAAAAGCGAACAGGAATATCAGATACGCATTTTCTAATTGTAAATTGTCATTTTATACTTATTTTTATACTTATTTGATATTCTATGTCTTCTATTTCATTCATGTATTATATAATACATAGTGTAAAAGGCTTTTGCTTTCATTGCATATTATATGATAAACGTGACGACTTTAACTTTTCTATCGTCAACATCCCTTACTTATGCAGCAATATATCTTCATCACCTGCATACGGAGTGTATATATCTCAGTTGACTCGATACGCAAGAACATGTTCTACGTATGAACAATTTCTAAAACGAGGTAAATTAGTGACAAGCAAGTTGATGAAAGAAGAATATCAACAGTCTCGTTTAAAGTAATCATTTCGCAAGTTCTATGGTCGATACAATGACCTTGTCAGCAAATACAATTTATCGCTGAGTCAAATGCTGACTGACGTTTTTCATGCCAATTGTTAGTCCGTTATTTATACACTGCATTGACGACGGATTGTTCCGTTATTTCACGATCATGACAATGAGCACACGACGGGTGTGGCCGGGCAGCAGGGGATGCTCACTCCTCCAAGGCACCTGATCCCAATTCTGATGTTTCGGAGGTCCGTGTTTGCTCTTCTCTTGTTTTGCATTTTTTTATGGACTTTGAGATTGAATACTGTTCGTTATCTCCATATCCTTCTGCAAGACATCAGAAATTACTTCTAGTTTCATATCATGTTAATAAGCATTGGTGTCTAAGGCTTTTTTAAAGAAAATATTACTTTTCTAAGAATGTATTTTTTTTTTACTTTTATGGGGTACAAATGTCAACTTATTATAAAACCTTTTCTTAGACTTCCATAAGCATTGAATCATTTAAAGATGAATAAAATGAAAATTGTTGCATGAAAAGTTTTCATTTTCAAGCCTCATATTGATGCTTTTTAAATTAAATATTAATTTTTGGAGTTATCCTTCCTGGCTGAGGATGAGATATCCTTAAGCGGAAAACGATACTTTTTAAAAATTTATATAAAATATGTACAACATCTCTTTTTCAGATGATGGTTTTAAAACCAACAAAAATATAGTATAAATTCAAAAAAAAGTCAAAGAGCAAGAGCAACTTTGGGCATTATTTGCCCCTGAGAATTTCTGAAAAATCAAAACCGCTCAGTTTAGGTTGCAAATGCAGTATTTATCACTTGGAGTGTTAGTGACCACGTATCTATTAATCGTGACGTAATTTCCCATCTAGTCAATGCATTATGACGTCATAAAATGCGTCATTTTCCTCATATCATGTAAATTCCTTTGAAAATGACTTAAAGTTGAAGCATTTTTAAAATATTTCAGATGGAGTACAACCTCTGATCCAAAATATTCAAATACATTGTATATAATGAAAGCTCTGTTTCTGAAGATCAAAAAACCTTGTTTTGAAAGCACCAAGTGTCTATGAAATGGGAAAGAGGATGATAGTTAATTAACTGGTATAAGTACAAAGCCATTTTATGCAAAAGATGGCTCTTGCTCTTTATATACAACATAAAATAATCTACACAATTTTTACATGTATTATAGTTTTTTAAAAAATGAAGAACAACAATACTAATTTATATATAAAAGTGGAGAAAGTGTATTTCAATTTTCATGGAAACTATTGTAGAATTGAAAGCAAGAATTGTGTCATTTTTTCTACCATATCCCTCTGAGTAAGACATTTATTCTGCCAAAGCATCAGCGTTTACTTGGAGAAATATTCAATGTTAATCAAGAAATTTGTAAATCTATTTATCAGCAAAGGATTTAAGTACATGTGGTTATAGATAAAAACATTGTGGAATTCATTTACAAATTATTGCGCAATTTACTTTGTTGTAAAATATATAGGAAAAAAAAGAAAACTCAGATAAGTGTTCTATCTGTTTTTTTTTTTAAATTAGAGTAACATATTTATTTATCAAAACATCATAAACAAGTTTTTAAACGTAATTATCTTAGGTAGTGCGTTAGTAATTTTGTCTAGTGTAAATCTCGGCCTATAAACCGGAATGTCAAAATGGATTCAAAGACTGCAAAAAAGTGTAGAGGGTGAAGGGAAATATTTTGAAGGACAATTGTGATAAGCTGTCTCGATCAATCTATGATACATAATTGTTGAATAAAATACAGCGAATAAATATTCATTATTTTTTCAAATATTCCTTGTAAAACACTAATAAAAGCAAAAAAAGTGCTTTTTTAAATATAAGAATGCTGTTTTATAGACATTATTACATATTAAATAATAATGATAACTTTTATCTGTTTTGTATCAATATTTATAGAAAGTTACAAGTCGTACGGTTTGAAGACAAAATGAGACATTTAAACACTGTGACAATCGATTTCAAAGTAATCTTCACACGACATTCTCCGAAGAGCTTTCAAAGGAATCTTGCTCCTTCTAATATGAAATTGCTTTGTAATGGATACTCCCGCCATATTATCACAGCGCTATTCAGTTTTTCAGGAACTTGATACTACATGTCTAAAGAACAATACTGATGGTTATATTTTTGCAGCATATTCTCTAATCATTTGCGCGCTTTGGTGCCAAGAGAATTGTACGTGTTTTGGATACAACGAGAAAGACCATAAATGTCATGTATATGAAACATGTCTTGAAACCTCTGACACAAAAACAGCTGAAGAATGGAAATATTCTAGAAAACGGGACTGTAAGTACTTCTGATAATTATCCATTCATTACAATTAATTAAATTTGATTAAAAAGAAAGCAGATAATATTCATGACCTCTTTCTTTTTGTTTCTGTGATTTTTTTATGGAGGGTCAGTACTATTTTGGCTAAAGTTGTTTTTAATTTTAGCCAAAAACTAAATATTTGCATTGAACAAGAATCTGTTTGACTAGTCCGATGCCTGAGCTAGTGGACCGGAGAGATTAAACGTTTTAAAGGTGTTACATGTAGTACGATTTTAAATAACTATTTTTTTTATAAAGAGACAGCATTATTGTTCAGTATATTATGTGTTATTAGAATATATGTTAATGCACTCTGTTTAGTTTAATGAATTCTAAGTAGAATTTTGTCCTTCAATTGGTATTCTTAGTGCATAATTACTATCTAGCACATGTTATAATAGATATAGGAAGTTGTACTACGCTATACATGTATTTATCATCAAAAGTACGTTATTTATGGCAGCATATTGTTTATCTTTATTTTCCGAATTAAAAAGCGGATCGGGATTGAAATCAAATTCTAAAAAAATATTAGAATTTGATTTTTTTCGATTATTAGCAGAAAAAATAATTCATTCAAATTACAAGTGGAAAAATTGATGGAAGATACAAGCATTACGTTTCAAGGTTAGAGAATCGTTACCAAACTAAGTCTTATATGTACAACATAGAGAAATATTTGATGGAAACATTTGAAAAAAAAATATTTTATAAGAAATGATTCCGAAGTGTTTGGAAATTAATTCAACTTCTAAGTGTACAAAGTATTAAGGAACTTTGTAATCTTAGAAGATATTTATATCCAGTTTCCTTTAACATGTTTAGAAGAATGAATCATATGTAATTTTTAATTGCTTCATAAATACAAATGCCGGTTAAAACACGTCCTACATAGTTTACTTGCTATTTATTCATTATGCTCATTCTCATATTGTCATATATTATTGTATGTATTGTATGTATGTTAAGTTATTGTTATAATTATGCAATCTGATGTGTCGTATGAAGAACTTGAACTTGAGATAGTATAAACCACCAAGGAAAAATAAAATCTTTGTCATGAATTAACTCCATTCTGTAAAACAACATTATTTCCCTCCATTCTTTCTTCAGGTTCCCCGGTTAATGCGATTTTACTTTTAGGATCTTGCGAAATGTATGCTCGAAAAAAAAAACGAAACAAACTCCCATCCCCTTCCTCACTCAATATTTATAATAATTTTTCAACATTAATCTTCTATCTTGAACGAAAACAAATCCGGAATTTACACACAAAATTGTCTATTTATTTTTCGAGTTATACAAAGTTCAGACGACCTCATACAAATACAATTTTATAAGAGTTTTTTATCTATTTCTTTAGTTTTGTATTTATTTTCATTTCATAAGAATTATCTTTTTGCAGTTATTAAGATATCTTCTCGTTGGCAAAATTTTGAACAGTTAAATGTTTTTTGATTAAATTTCATTCCTCTTTGTCTATGTCTGGTATATTTCAAAGCCATTTTCGAGCAGATTTTAGCAATATTGTTTAAAGTGTAATATCCATCTGATCAGAGAGATAACTTTCTAAAAACATTTTTCAATGAAATTCAATGAATCGTCATGTAAGATCTTTTAGATTTCATTCATAAGGACCATTTTATAATCAAGTCCGTCGAATTCATCTTATCGTTCAGATGTTGAGTTCTAATATCTATTGCCAATATTTTCATTAATTATTTATAACATTTTACCTAAAACATTTATACAATGTAATCAGTTCCTTTAAACAATGTAAATTGAGAAATTTCTATGTCTTAACGTAAAGTCATTTGTTACAGAAAATTCAGATGCCCAATTGTTTATAAACATTAAAATAATATTTTGTTTCACAAAAAAAAAAAAAAAAAAAAATATTTGAAAGAGCGAAAATGGAAAGATAACTCTTGTTGATGTATGCGATTTATTTTACAAGCACAGAATACAATTTGAGATTCTGATTTAAAAAGCAACGCTTTGGTATGCTTCTAATGAGAATTAAATGGATATGAGAGTAAATAATATTTCTATATATTTACATTTGCAAATGTTTTCCTTTATATAACACTACTGGAGGCAAGCGTTTTTATAACTGTGTAAATACAGGTATGGGGTCAAGAGGTCATAGATGTGCGTTTGGATAAACGTTCGACGTAATTTCTTTGTGACGTCATAAATGGTTGACGCGCGTTTAGTGGATTACATACATGCCGTTGGGTTTGAAAAATTAACGCATTTCACACGTTAAAAGTAACAATCAGGCAAATATAAAGTATGAATAAGTCACAAATGTAAATATAAGTAATAAGGTATCATTTTTTGAGTTTTATTGAGATGTAAAACGGGTTGGCACATGATCAAATCTTCCATAAAGCCCTTCGGGCTTTATGGGATTTGATCACGTGACCAACCCGTTTTACATCTCAATAAAACTCAAAAAATGATACCTTATTTCTTAAATATAGGCCTACCTCATAATTTTTATTTTATTGTGATACAAAAAAAATATATATTTTTCTATTTATCATATCAATTTTTTTTTCATATCATGATCTGAAATAGTATTCATTTTTGAAAAAGTAAGCAATGCTCTTTACTTCAAAGTATTTTCTATTCGAATTAAATGTTATTGTTGCTGATGAAAATTTATGTTTAGAATTTTTAAAAAAATTGTGAAATTTGGAGCAGAGGTATATTTCACCTGATGTATGTTTAAGCATTTTATTTTTTGACTTTGCAGAAGTTTTTATATACTTGATGTTAAATGTTAATTTTTCTTTACGTGAAAACACCCAATTTTAGAAGATACAATCGTTCATGAAATGTTCAATCCCTCCTTGTGATTTTTTTTTTTCTGTTTTAGTCTTCTCTTTTCTGAGACAAACTCCTAAGGCTGCAAAGCTCAGTGATATACTTCAAAATAACAATATCTTTTTTTCTTTCTTCCCAGCCTCAAGATGTATCAGCAAATCGGGTCGAAAAATAATGCCTGATTGTCTCCAACTGCTATTCGAAAACCGAACGCTATCCTCTGGAAATTATACGATTTGTCCTGGGGGCGATGAGGCTCGCCTGGTTTACTGTGATATGGAGACGGCAGGCGGCGCGTGGACTGTAAGAAATTTTTTAGTCTACAAACAAATAAGTTGCTCCTACATGTATTTATCTTTTGTTTTTATGACTTACCGTCTCCCTGTCTACCAACATATTACATGTATAAGATATCAAACATATAGTTAATTTATATGGATGTCTATCATCGAAATGAATTTACTTGCATTTTGATCCGTGCTTTTTAGTTACATGTATGCCATTTCTATAATTATGATATTTCAACATCAATTTATTATCTTGGTACAGTTTAAGGCCTATTTTGAAATATGATAATTCATTTTAGGCTAAACATCGATTATCATTATCATTATCATCTTAAGCTTTTTACGTCTCATTCTTATAGCAATGTCTTTGTCACTTATTATCTATTATTAATCCCCTGTCTTACATCTCAATATGTAGGTTATTCTGAAAAGGCACGATGGATCTGTGAACTTCGCTAGGAACTGGACTGAATATAAGGAAGGGTTTGGTGACATTTCTGAGTATTGGATTGGTATGTCATAAGATATACAGTAAAACTCGGTTATAACGAAGTCATTTGACCTGTGAAATTAATTCGCTATATCCGTAATTCGTTATAACCGTATAAGAAAGACATTAAATTTATATAGCTGGGGATCCAAGATGACTTCGCTATATCCGTAAATTCGCAATAACCATGTTCGCACTAAACCTAAAAGAGTTTTGCTGTACAGACTTTGATCTTTTATCAATATAAAATCATATCTTTGTAACGTACGCTTTCGAAATTCTGATCAAGGAGCGTAACAAAGTTCTGATTTTTATCAGATTGGGCTTTTACTAAATACTAGTTAAAGGGTATATGAAATCAATTATCGTTGTATGAGTTTTTAAAAACAACTCTAATCACAAGCACATTATTATTATTTTTTTTAATATTTCATACCTTAGGGAAGTCTAAAATTGGAGGGAGTACCTAAACCTAAAAAAAATACATAGTAGGGGAAAAAATCAGTAAAGCACCATAAAAAATAATTATAGTTAATAAATTCAAAAAGTCTTTATATTACTATTTTAACAAAAAATAAAAAAAAAATTCTTCCTCTTTTCATAGGAAATGAAATGATTCACCAACTGACAACAATCGACCATTCATTGCTGTACATTATGATAACACACTTAAATGGAAGTCAGCTGTATGAAATTTACGACTATTTCCTTGTTTCCAATGAAACAGATGGGTACAGAATATCTCTTGGTGAAGGATCGGGAACACTGGGTACTGTAAATTCCTAATACTAGTACCGTATACGTGGAAATTTTAACGAGACGCAATTTTAGCGATTTGTCCTTAAAATATGGTAATTTATTTTTAGAGAGAAATAATTTTATCCATTTTAAAATGCTTACTAAAAAGCTATCAAAAATTAAAAACAAAGTTTATTTTTAGCGATATTTAATTTTAGCGATCTCAGAACCCCCGCTAATGATGCCAAAATTAAATCCTCGCTAAAAATTCTGCTGGTACGGTATTACGCGCGGGGAATTAATTATCGCGTAATTTCGAGAGAAGTTTGCTATAGCGAAATAAAATTACTCGCTGTTACTTCTATCGTGCTGAAGCTTTGTAAATACTCTTGATCAAACTTGAATCGCCAAAATTATTTTGCGTTTTGATGTTGAATACCCATTGCGATAATATATCAGTACTTGCAAAAAAAAAATCGACAGTAATAAATCTTGAATGTTTAAATTCTAATTTCTTAATTTTGTTTTTGGTCCGTATTTATTCTATGAAAATAACCAATAATCTATGGTTGCAACTTTGTAAGGTGTTATCATTTTAAAAGGGGTTATAAAAATGGTTGACTAGTGTGATATAATTAATTTACTTTGCGGGCTGTGTTTACCAAAATAGCGTGGATTCTATTATAAGAAAAAATTAAGTTTTAAAAGTTTGAAATGTTGATATAAGGAGCAAGGTGATCAAAGATTTCCGTAAATATACATGTATGCGAGGAAATCCTATAAAAATATTTTCAAGAACAATACTTACTTAGGTGAGCGTTAATTATAGCCAATATACTTTTTTGTTAAAATCACTTAAAGTAATACTTTGTGAAGATATTTTAATTCTGAACAATAGGAAACTCCATGATGCCCTCAAATCCACTAAGAGGAATACACGGAATGAGGTTTACTACCGCTGACAGAGACAAGGAGTACTGGGTACATGGTAACTGTGCTGTTTCTCATGGCGGTGGGGGCGGATGGTGGTATAACGATTGCCATGACGCCATGTTGACGGGGCCTTATGGGAAGGCAGAGTGGAACAAGCCATGGTATCCAGTGTATTACACTGGTGAACAGATAAAAGCCGTACAAATGATGATAAAGAGAAGGAATCCCTGAATGTTGAATACTGCATTGTTGTAAAATTAAACCGTGAAGATTTACTGAAATGTGCAATTTAATTAAAATCGCTCGCATACTCGCTACAAGTATGCGAGTGGATCTAACATGTAATTTATGAAATGTAAGATATTAATGTACAAGAAAATTTTATTTCTGTTGAAAATTAGGCCTGCAAATGTAATCTATCTTTTTAAGCGTTTTGAAGAAAACTACGTTAACCTATTTTGGCTACTTATAATGATGTCATAGACGTTGCATGTTTGAAATATCACTCATTTTTATTTATAAAACCTTCTTTAAAAAGAATACACGAAACTACATTTCATTAATCACATCATTTATAATGGGGCCGTATCTATGCATGCTAGCCCTTAGCTACCCATAAATGTAGTGAAAAATACCGTAGAAATTTACTTTGCAAGAATATATTCACATGTATGCACAAGTTTTTTTTTGATAATATTAATAAAAAGTATTCTTCAGGGTTCTCCATGAGCTGTTTTACTGTGTTGCTCCCGACACTGTAAACTTTTCTCCGACACAGTAACGATTCAAATTTGATACGTGCGACACAGTAAACATTTAGCAGACACATTTGGAGCTGTAATAATTAAAAAATCCAAACACATACTAAAACTTTAATCAAAAAATTCTACCGTCTTTTAATTCTAAAAGGTAGAGCACTTAATTACTAGGGCTTTACCTTGCATAATCAATGATCTCCTAGACCCTCGCCGGACTTGACGCATGAAGGAACAAAGACAAATAATTTGTTATCACACTTCCATGTAACTGTTTATTCGCAGTTGCATTAAAATAGATTGTATTATTCAAAAAATATACCGGTATATATATGAATATGTCTTTTCTATAGAGCCACAGCTCTGGAATTATGTTAGCACTGTAAGTTAAACATAACATCGTACCGAAGTCATTTAATTGATATGAATAAATTGCTTAAATTTTCAACATGTTCAAGGAACTCTTAAAAGTATTTTACTATTCTGAAGTTTCTTTTTTGCAATTGGGTAATTCGATCACGAAAACTGTCAAATAATCAAGACAAATTTACTTTTAAAAATGTTAAGAAGTTTTACTTTATCGGCCAGAATTTTATCTGCTTTTCAGAACGTGTTTTTTTCTTTTATCAATATATGCGACCATACTATTTGTGTAACGAATTAGCGATTTAAAAAAAAATGCATGTATTCTTTTGTAACTTTAATGAATAGTGATTCAGTTGTGATTTTGATCGCCAAAAATATCGCGAAATTCGCGTACACTCCGCAACACAGTAAAATTTTAAACGATGGAGAACTCTGATTCTTAGTATATTCACATCCAAAATTTTAATAATTTTCACAGTCTAAAAAAGGGAGAAACACGTCTTAAAAAAAATTGTATCGATATTTTTTTTAATAAGAAGATATAAATTGAAATTGTAAGCTTTTTTCGTTCATTCTAAAACTTAAAACCATGACAGGGAAATAAAATGTGTTCAAAATCTACGCGAATCCAGTACTTTAGTGTTATTAGCCCATATACGATACGTTATATGTTCAATGTCATGAATAAAATATTTAAAATTCCGATTACAATAACATGCATTTTTAAATTTCATTTAAGCTATCACATCCATCAAATAAAACGTGCATTCGAAAACAAAGTCGCGAAGATTTACTAGCGACGATTTGCGCATTGTAACTTGCCTATCGTAACTGATATATAAAAGTGCAGAAAACGATTACGTGAACATGTCTGCTTTATGTACTGTAAAATCACATATTTTCGTGGGGTCAAATTTTCGTGGTTTGAGTAAAAACTCTTGGTTCGTGGGGATTTGAATTCGTGGATGAAGAATTGTTGAGTAGTTATGTATGTAACATTTTACATTTCATGGTGGACATGAATTCGTGGGTCTCTTCATACCTCGAAAACAACGATAATGAAACACCCACGAAGATTTGCGATTTCACAGTAACTGGAATTGCAAGGAGTAAAGATCAAATACACGATGAATAAAAAAAAATAAACAGAATCATCAGTTCTTCAGTAATAGATCATTGCTACACGCACCAGCTAATTTAAAAACTCAAGTAACAAAGTTGTATGTGAATCTTCGTGAGTAAAATTTGGCTAGCTAGCTCTTATTCGATAATTCAACACTAAGCTAAAAAAAGGAATAAAATTCCCTAACGCTTATTATTTCAGGTTATGAGTAAAAGAAAAATATTGATGATAGCTAATCAATTTGCGCTGGTGATCCCGACTATGTCTGCATTATTTTTCTCATTTCAAGTTTAAAAAATTAAAGTATTGACCTTCAAAAATGTTATTTGGCGTTCTTTGAATGAATGCTGTGCTATTTTCAATTTTAATTATTTTTAAATAAATATTTAAAATCCATGCCTTTCTGAAAGACCCGTGTTACATTTTAAGGTGTTTTTAGTATGATCACATGAAGGATATGGATATAACGAACAGTATTCAATATAAACGTCCATAAAGCGATGCAAAATGGAGTAAAGCAAACAAGGACCTCCAATGCATCAGAGGTGGGATCAGGTATCATGGAGGAGTGAGCATCCCCTGCCTACCGGTCACACCCGCCGTGTGCTCCTTGATATGATCAAGAAATAACGGAAAAATCCGTCGTCAATTCTGTGCTTAAATAATGGACTACCAATTAGTATGAAAAACGTCAGTCAGCATTTAACTCAATGATTAACTGTAATAATTGTAATTTTATATGCATAGGATATCACATGAAGATGGTTATTCGGACGGAAGACCTCTCGTTGCTCGCAAAGAGTTTCTAGTTATTATTATTTTAGATGCATCTGGATGCCTTGTGTTACTCAAGTTTGACAAAACTCTGAGTACTAACTTGCACTGGATTTAGCAGTTACTAATGTACATCGTACAAATATGCTCTATAATTGAATATGCTTGATAATTTATATCTACTATGTACCGTATGTTGACGATCTTTAAAGAAAGGGGCATTAATTCTTATTCTTTGCAAATTACTTCTATCTTTTCTAGTCACGTCTATATTGTTTAAATTGAATTATAATTGCTAATTTTAGCTAATGGATTTGAGATGCTTTAACTTCATTTTAAATAAACTGTATGTTGTCCAAAAAATATCTTTGTTTTGGATTTTGTGGAGTGTGTTGAATTCTCTAGCATACAGAAAACGACATAAGTACCTAAATTTTGTTGTTTTTCTTTTTTTTTTAAAGATATCAATCAACCATATTTGCATATTTAGAAACTGTGATTTTATCAATATTTGTTGAACACCAAATTTCGAGGATTTCGTTGTTGAGCAGATCCACGAATTTGAATGTTGATTGAATTAAGAAATTTGTTGTTTATTTGTATATAGGCAAAGCTTTTGTCCAAGAAAGTACGTATCCTCGAAAATGTCTGTTTTACAAAATATACGAAAATTGATGCCAGCAAAATTAATGGAACCACAGTATGTAAGAGAAAAGTGATGTTGTATTCTTACTTCTCCTCGGTACCTTGATTAACCTCTGGTGTTGCCGAGGGATCTGCGGTTTGTCCTGCATATTAGCCTATAAGTGGAAATTTTACAGAGACGGCACATTTAGCGATTCGTCCTTAAGAATTGGTATTATATTTTTAGCGAGATGTAATTTTAAAAGCTCACTAAAAAAGCTATTACAAATAAAGTTCAAATAATTTTCAGCGATATTTAATTTTAGCGATCTTGGCACCCTCGCTAATAATGCCAAAATTAAATACTCGCTAAAACTTATGCTCATACGTTATTTGTACTATTTAAATGATTCATCACAGATCCTTAGCTTATCTATCAAAGCGCAAAATTCACTTTCTCATTTAAGTTAAATTTCAGTCAAGGCATTACGGGTTTAAAATAACAAACCCTATCCAAAATTGATAATAAGCCTTTGAAGTTCAAAACATGATGTTTAAACACCGAAAACCTCAGAGCAGTTTAATTTGCGCATATTTTTTTTCCAGATCGATGTCTTTAATTTCATATATCATGTAACTTTAAGATTTAAACAGACACTTGATTCTTGTTGCAGTTGATACCCCCCCCCCCCCAAAAAAAAAGGGGGGTGCGTGTAGCTAGTTTGATTCTACAATTCCCGTGGAAGCCTCAATATCAATATGACTAATCATGAATTTTCTCCTCTCGAGAAAAAAATTTTTTTTTCCTTTATATTCCTATGTAGCACTTGGATTCTTCATTTTCACCCGCCCTTTTTAAATGTAAAAAAAAAACTTGCGATATTTATTTTTGTTTCTTAAGTAAGATAACTACGTAATATTTCATTTGTTTAAATATATCTACCATGCATATGAGAGACCAAACCATCATTTTGAATTAAGTAATCGGTCATTATCACTTCTCTGCAATGTTTCAAACATTAATCTTTGAGCTCTGGAAATGTTCAAAAATGCAATTTTTAGTTAGATCTTAGGGTATGGTAACATGGTGACCGTGACTTATAGCAACCAGAAATTGCGGTTAACTTCAACGGTATCAAAGATTATTCCTCATCGACAGCTTTCTTTTCTCTCTTTTTTTTTTTTTTTTTTTGGAAAATATGCATAACATACGTCATAGTACAAAAACTATATGATATAGAACAGATTGTATAACAAAAGTATGGTCATCTAATTATATGTTTATTTGCTCTCTCTCTCCAACAACTTGCTAAAAATGGCCCGATTCAAAATCTTTCAAAATCTCAAAAAGACGGCGTTTCTCTCTTTTCATTGTTGAATTTTCTCATCCCGTTGAAATTTTCTAATAAAAAATTCCCTTACTTACCAATGTCTTAACCTTGAGCTGAGAGAGGACAAGCTATTATTACTTTTAACATGGTCTCATTAAGTGAAATATATGGAGACAGTATTGAAGCTCAATAGTCCATCCAAAGAATACAAATCAAGAATGGAGCAATCACGGACTTCTAAAACATCAGAGGTGGGATCCTAATTTTTAAAATAAAACTTTCAAACAAACACTGCAGACTAGTGAGCATGGTGAGGAACATAATTATTTTCAGATTGTCAATATGAAGACAGTTGGCACTTTGGGATTTTATTATGACTGTTTTATCATACAAAATTATCAACCATTTTTTTCATTATTATTTTTCATGGTTATACCCATATAAAATAAAATATACATTAAACAATTCAAAAATAAAACTTCTGTGAATTGAAAACTGAACTTCACTGAATAAATTCAAATGTACATACTGCTTACTAGTATACAATAAAAATGTACATATAACATTTCGGAAGTAATTCACACGAACCTTGTTTCATAGAATGCAAAACGGAATGTGTCATGAAATAAAATTGTATCATTGGTATTATGTCACTACTTTCACCTGCATCGGGAATACCGGGTATAATTTCTTCCTTTCCTCGACTTTATCCAAATACTGCTTTATCTAGTCCTAAGAATTCACAGGCGTTGTTTACCAATAATTTTTCCTGAAGAAACAAAATATGTCAACTCTGTTTAGACACTGCTTTATTATGCAGGGTTCTCCATGAGCAATTTTACTGTGTTGGCTTCAACACAGGAGTTAAATTCTCTCTAACAGAATCTTTTATCAAAAAAATATACCATCTTTTAATTCTTAAGGAGGTGCACATAATAATCTCTTAATTAGGATACTCAGTCTTGCTTCACCTTACATAATCAATTATTATCTCCCTTGACTGCATGCATGAAGGAACAAAGACAAAACATAGGTAATCAGAGATTACAGAGCTCACCTCAACGAATGTTGTCTTTAAATAAGGCAAAGTCACACAATTAACCAACAAAAAATGTACATTCCAAAAATGAAAATATCTAAGCAATTTTGATCTGATACTTTGAAGTAGACCAACATAAAAAATTGAAAGTAGTTCTTCTTCATGAAAATGTAATTCAGCATCTAAAGCAAATTTGAGTTTTCATCTCTTGATGCAACATTTGTGCAAGTTTGGTTTATACAATGTTATAAAAGCCTTAAAGTTTTTTGGTAAAAGACCTGCAACCATAACTTTAACCTGGTCTATTATCTGAAAAATATATATGTCGAATTCAGCATCCGAAGCAAGCCCGGTAGTATCCATCCTTAGATGTATTGTCCATGCAAGTTTGCACATTATAAGGCTCATACATGTAGTTAATTGGAAATGAAACATACATCAAAAACTAACATTTTCACTCATCCACAAAATGTAGGTCAGATTCAGCATCCGAAGCAAGCTTGGTAGTATGCATCCTAAGATGTATCATCCATGCAAGATTGGTCATTAAAGAACTCATAGTTACTTGGAAATGAAACCTGCACCAAAAACTTTTACTTGTTCACTCAACCGGAAAATGTAGGTCAGATTCAGCATCCGAAGCAAGTTCGGTAGTGTGCATCCTTAGATTTATCATCCATGCAAGTTTGGTCAACATAGGGCTTAAAGTTACTTGCAAATGAAACCTGCTCCAAACACTTTAACCTGTTCACTCAACTGGAAAATGTAGGTCAGATTCAGCATCCGAAGCAAGCCCGGTAGTATCCATCCTTAGATGTATCATCCATGCAAGTTTGGTCAACATAGGGCTTATAGTTACTTGGAAATGAAATCTGCACCAAAAACTTTAACCTGTTCACTCAACCGGAAAATGTAGGTCAGATTCAGCATCCGAAGCAAGCCTGGTAGTATCCATCCTTAGATGTATCATCCATGCAAGTTTGGTCAACATAGGACTTACAGATACTTGGAAATGAAACCTGCACCAAAAACTCTAACCTGTTCACTCAACCGGAAAATGTAGGTCAGATTCAGCATCCGAAGCAAGCCTGGTTGTATCCATCCTTAGATGTATTATCCATGCAAGTTTGGTCAACATAGGACTTACAGATACTTGGAAATGAAACCTGCACCAAATAACTTTAACCTGTTCGCTCTACCGGAAAAAGTAAGTCAGATTCAGCATCCGAAGCAAGCCTGGTAGTATGCATCCTTAGATGTATCATCCATGCAAGTTTGGTTAACATAGGGCTTATAGTTACTTGGAAATGAAACCTACACCAAAAACTGCACCAAAAATGTTAACCTGCTCCAAAAACATTAACCTTGTCATTCCTTTGCTAAAATTGCAGCATCTGAAACTTTGACTGGTACAATGAAACACACTAGAACCATCTTCCATGCATGTCTAATCAATATAGGGCATTGAAGTACTTAAAAAGAAAACTGCTCAGAAAAATTTAACCTTAACCCGGGACGCCGACGCCGACACCGACACCGACGCCGAGGGTATTACATCAGCTCCCCCAACTTCGTTGAGGTGAGCTAAAAAATGTAATTCTCTTTCACTCTTCCATGATACTGTATAATTGCTAGCTGCATTTTTGATCCCGTGAAGTCTGCAACACAGTAAAATTTCAAATGCTGGGAAACCCGTTACGCTTTATTTTTTTTCAGAATACTGCATAAGCAGATAATGGTAATCAAACTACATGTGTAGTTTGGTTCCCATTAAAAATTATGAAAATGATTCAACTCCAGAAGTAAGTCGGACGTATGTCATTAAGATGTGTTTCTCTTTGAGGCCCCCGTGTGGCGAAACAAGATTAGGATTTAAATTTTTTTCAAATGTTGGTCAAATGCCAGGTTCAAGCTTTCAACAAGCTTATTCAACAAGATTATTTACCAAAGGTTAGCTATAATAATGGACAGAAGGACAGAAACCCCAACCTTGTAAGAGGTCTGTTCAACAGAGGCTTAAAATAGTTTTCTTTTTAACCTGTTAAAGGACAGATAAGAAAAAAAAAATTCTGCAAAAATTGAAAGAATTCTCAAAAAATATTTTAAGTTATATATGACATATTTTTGGTATATTTAGATAACCAAAATTAAACTAGAGGTAGAGGGTAATGTGAACACTGAGGTCACAAAATGATCACCCCCCCCCTTCCCCATTTAATTTAAAACATTTAAAACATTTTTAGTCTGTCTGCATTAATTCTTTGATTAAACGAACTTAATAATTTATGCAGAGCAGCAGAAAAAATTTCTAAAACTGACCTGTAATTCTAGAATTATTATTTCATTCAGTAGTTAATAAAATTCATAAATGCTTTGGTCAAATTTTAATGTAATACTGTAGATGCCTTACATTTTGCAAGTACTTTTTTTTTGCAAAATGGCTATTGAACAGCAAATTACGGGAATAATAATTCAAAATTGGACAGTTGGTCAAGAAAATTAACATGTACTTCATCACCATCTAATAAAAGCCTGTAAGTTTGTTTCATGATTTTAATGCTTTTTGTGAAATTATGCAAAAATTAATTCCTAGAAATAATTAGAAATACATGCACATACAGTATACAAAACCATAAAGGTATACCTTAAGACTCTGTTCAAACTCCGAAGATTCAATTAATTTTCCTGGGTGGTGCTCACCAAGAGGAAAGGGGTAGTCTGATCCCATTATAACTCGATCCTTCAAAAAAAACAGTGGTGGAAACCTGAGACTGAATGGCAAGACTTAATGCTTCTAGGTTTTACAATTAATAAGTACAGTGGACCCTCATTTATCCGGACGCTTTGGTTCCCAGTCAACTTGTCCGGATATGTGAAGCGTCCGGATACCTGAATCACCAGTTAAACAAGACAATATAACATTTAAAAATTCTGTTCCGATGAAAAATCGTCCGGATACTGAAGCATCCGGATATCTGGCGTCCGGATACTGAGGCATCCGGATATCTGGCGTCCGGATATCTGAAGGTCCACTGTAAATATATGTATGGTTAAACTACTAAAAAAAACAAAATCAAATTCAACAATAAACAAGAGATGTTTGTAAAACTCTTATGCCCCCCTCCCCCAAATTGGAATTTTTCCAAGTCCAAAGCCTGAATCTGTCAGAAATGGTGTGATTGTACATGTACCTAAAAAGAACTTGACCTGGATGTTCATCTGATAAATTTGTATCCCAAATTTCATATATGTATGTGTTACGATTGCGAAGAAAAATGAACGGAAACTCAGTGGAACAACAGACAGACAGCAGCAATTAAAGCAATATGCCCTCCCTTCTTCGAAGGGGGGCATAAAAGTTGATACCTTGCCTATAACATCAATAAGTAGTTCCAGAGCTTTGGCATCATGGACAAGGGCATCTGTGTAGAACTGGCCAAGGAATTTACGAGGGTTTGTTTTGCAGTCTGTGGCACAAAGATCTGGACGGACATTATAACCATGTTCTATACGACCCACTGTGAATGGAAAAGCCCCTCCTGTAAATAAAAAAAAAAAACAGTCTTACTATGAATACAAAGTTGAACACGAGTTGTAGCGATTTGCATTTTATATTTACAGACCTGCCTACCCTTTTCACTGCAAGGGTGTAATTTCAGTAAATTTTTGGTGGAATTTTAGAGGTAAAAGCGTAATCAATCGTGTTTTCCTATTTTGTTGTTTAATTACAATTCTTTTTTTTTCTTTCAAAGCAACAGAAATTATACTTTACCAAACAAAGCTGTCACAACATTTTCTTTTTCAAATCATCTACTGGCTGTAAAATACCTGTATCCTATATTAAACACAAATCAACCGCACACCTTTATTGCAGCATTTGCTCAATTTGCATCAAATCACATAATTGAAGGCTTGCGTTTGCATGTTTACACAAATGGTACATAATAACACTGTATTATATATTTTTAACACTCGAATTTCTCTATCTGGTTCTAAGCATGTTAAAATAAACTAAATTGAGCATAGAAATGACTGTACTTATTGCAATATCATTTAATAGTTAATATAAGTAGGGCCTTCTCGTGTTCTTCGCCAGTTAACATATAACTACATACTAGGTATATTACGTACGTTACTGAACTGGTTTCTTTTGATAACATTTTATTTCAGCAGGTTGAACTTTGAGTCTAAATTCAGACGATCATAATGGATTTTAAACCAAAATATCAAAAACGTAAAATTAATATAAGTGGCGTAATAGCATAATTTTGTGGTAAAAAGCGGAAGAATTACGCTGAAAGTGGAAGGGTAGGCAGGTCTGTATTTACAAGCTTCAACGTAAATAATCTCTGCAAATGGAAGCATCTTTAAATATCAGAGAAATCTCTTCTTCTCCCTTACCCTCTGTCTACATGTACATAGTATTACATGCATTTTTTATAAAAAAAAATATATAATTATATACAGTGAAACTTGTCTGATCTAGATATTGTATGATTCAAAATCTTGCAAAAAACAGTGTAAGCTATAAGTCCCTTAATCTAAATTTAAATGTCTAATCCAAAATGTTTTTAACTTGAGTCTTGTTCAACAGAGCGAACATTCACAAGTGATTGCCAAAATTCTTTATACCTCCAATAGAAATGTTCACAAGCACTTGCTCTACTGAACAGGCCTCTGACCAATTTCTTAAGAACCAACAGTCTCCAGTTTAGACAGATTTTACTGTATGAGCATTCAGTATCACGCCTCTTTAAGTATTTTATCATTTTCATAAATCTAGAGAGTGTTCATAAACATAAATTTTGCACAAATTTTGCAATTTGTGCAATCCATGGTTACTGTATTCTTTTCAATGAAAAATTACCTCCATGCGCAAAACAAACTTTGAGTTTAGGAAACTCCTCCAAGACTCCTCCCATCAGCATACAACAGATAGCTGTGGCAGTCTCTGAGGGCATTCCTGTAATGACAACAGAAATTTTAGAAGGAATATGTACAATGTATTCCTGTATGGATTTATTCCTTCCGAAGCAACCTCTGCTATTCTGTATTTCTTATATGACATTGGGACTTACTCTCAACATTTGTTAATATTTGCTGAATAAAGGAAAAGAATATTTGAAATACAATGTCATAGTAGAATGAAGGATATGGAGATAAGGAACAGTATTCAATATCAAAGTCCATAAAACCATACAAAATAGGAGCAGAGCAAACACAGACCTTAAAACATCAGAGGTGGTATCAGGTGCCATGGAGGAGTGAGCATCCCCTGCTGACTGGTCATGCCCGCCGTGTGCTCCTTGAAATATCTTTATTCCTACATTTTAATTATAAATTACTGACCTACCAACCAAGGAAGCCAATATTTCTTCATTCGTCCACTCAAGTCCATATCCCAGGGGTGGACAAAGATGGACACATTATGCTTCTCAGCAGCCTGACAAAAAAATTAATTTACAGGGCATATCATCATAGACTGAGAAAATCAGATTATGGGGAAGCAATTCAATATCATCTGATGCCAGCAATGCAGTGATTTGGTTTAAAGCAATATGAGCTGCATTTTTTAGAATTTAATTTGCTGTTAAAATGTGTAATTATGATTAATTTGTATGTAATTCAAACCCTTATGACCAATAAGAGCAAAATAAAGTTTAAAAATGTTTTAGAAGAAATATTTCTGTACAATCGAATATACAGTATTATATAAGAAATTATTATTGTACAGGACAACAATAATGTAATTTTGCTTCAATCAAAGCATATAAAAAGTTCTTCCATCGCAAATATGAACAACAGAAGTTCATAAATGTTCTATTTTCCTGTCATTGAAATTGTTAATTATAAATTTGCAACAAAATTTTCCGATGTCCAACATGCAGCTTATATTGCTTTAAGTTTACATATATGCAGTGTATAGCACCCAAGACTCCAGTACAGGGATTCCACATCTTGCATCATCTGGCCATGGCAATATTAGAACACCCGGGTAATACTTGAGGTAAATCTATGTTGGTAATCAATATGAACCTAACATTTACCATAATCTCAACAAACTTGATATTTGATCAGAACACATTCTCCTTTAATAAGCACATTATTTTA
Source organism: Saccostrea cuccullata (assembly GCF_032062105.1). Classification (NCBI taxonomy): domain Eukaryota; kingdom Metazoa; phylum Mollusca; class Bivalvia; order Ostreida; family Ostreidae; genus Saccostrea; species Saccostrea cuccullata. The sequence goes on along the minus strand of NW_026923751.1, from coordinate 392 downwards.
GGTAAGTATAATACAGAACCAATTAAGAACAAGTTTAGAGTTGTAAAAACACAATCAGTAAACATCACTTACTGCAAATATTGGCCTTAATTCTGCTGCATCCAAATTCCAGTCATTAACGTGAGATCCTATTTGTACACCATTAAAACCTATAAAGAAATGTCATGTTGTTCTTTTATTTTCATAACAGCTTTACAAAACAAAATTTACCACATTATTTGAAAATCACAATTTATTGTCATATGCAGAAAGTCAATTTGAAAATAAGTTTTTCTTCTTTTAAATATTGTACAAAAACCTGTAAGACTTACAAACATAAGTTACAATGCACTGGATGTCTTCAACAGGGTATTATTTGATCTAGGAATAATTATTTATCTTGGAATTCCAGT
>NW_026923750.1:0-21970 GCF_032062105.1 Saccostrea cuccullata | reverse complement strand
GTACATTATTGACTTTTCATACAATTAAATGTTCGAATAATTAAATGGTATATGACAATTATTTAAAAAAGAGTCGGCAAATATTTAAATAACAATATGATCGTTTATAATCGTTTGTAATAATTAGACTGAGTACAGAATTTATCCCTGGAAACAAAGCTTTCATCATCTTTTAAATAATTTCAATTGAGAAAAAAAGGAGAAGAAAATAAACGTTTCATTATGGAAGTAATCCATAACTGTACAACTTACAGATGTATTCAGTTTTTTTTTATATAAAGGCTTTCTTCATGTACTAGTATTACTTAAGTTAATTAAAGGGATGCCTTAATATTTTGGCAAGGAAAATCAAACTCGATCGAGAGATTCTCCGATGTTTTGCAGTCGGTAATAACCTTCAACCCCTTTAGCCAGTAATTAACCCGTCCTCCCTGTGCCAGTAGCATAATTCGGTCAAATATTTATTGTTCATGAGGGGTGCCTTATAATTAATCACAGCCACCTGAATTTTAATCAGTAAGTCTCTAAATTAGCCAAATATCGAAACATTCTACCCCCTCTATATAAAGTACATGTATACACAAGGTGTGCAACGCCATTTTGACCCCTTGCTCGATTCAGGCTTCAATTTATCACATAAATCGGATATGCCTACTGGTTTTCGTGAACATTGGGTTCAAATATGATATTTCTCGCTATATATTTCTTCCGTAAGTTTAAATCCAGCGCGTTGATAATGTTATCAGCTAAACTTCATGCTGACTTCGAATTTCGTCACAGGGCCTGATCGCAATCAGCTGACGTCACGGAAATTTAATCTCGACAACAAATGCTCCTATACATAAACTTTTTTAATACAACAATTATAATTTATTTCATTGACAAACAAAATCAGAGAAAAATTAAAAACCGAAAGATTACGTTGTTTTGATAGTCTTGATTTTAATTAGCATATGTTATATGTGTTTGAAACAAATCATAGGTAGAGGCGTTGTCGATAGGTAGCGCGTTATGGAAGTTTCCGGTGTCTATACATGCCATAAAGCGGTTAGCAAAGCTAACCGCTTAAAAAGGTGCCAAATATTTCCAAAACTTTTGGCAAAAGTCAATTGTGAAATTCTAAAAATCCAACTAAAAAGAGAAATAGTTAATGTACATATTTCAGCTTAATAGAACTCTGTAAATCTTAATTAAGGTCTTCCGTTTCCAACGGAAGACCTTCTACTGATTCTGTTGGTAAAGATTATTATTCTTTTTTTTCTTCTGCTTCCTAGACCGCAACTTTGAGGCCTCATATCTCGCTCATTTCTCAACGGATTTCGCTCAAATTTTCAGAAGTTATAGACGTTAATAAACTCTATCAGAATAATGTCTAAAATTTCAAAAAGCCACTTCCGGTTTTGAGTTATTTCCCTTTAAAGGAAAATTTATAGGCTTTCGTTTCCAGACAAAGGCTCAGAGACGGCTAAAACTGGAGCAGAAATTCTACTGATTTTAGATAATAAAAGGATTGAAGTTGTGCACATCAGTTTTTGTTTTTCGATTTCTCTATTCAAAATGGCGCTATATAGGGGTCAAAAATTAGAACGCTTAAAAGAACCAAAAATTACTCATATTTTTCTTTTTATCTTCTTAACTAAAAATATTTTGTTAAAATATATAGAACATAATTTGTGCAGAATTAGAAGATCTTTCAAATGATATGTCGGAAAAAGGGCTGACCCCAAAATTAAGGGACCTAGAGGGGCCAAAAGTTTTTTCCAGATATCTCAAAAAGTATTGAGAATTTGTGATGCATCAAAGAAGCAAAGTTGTTCAAAATATCAAGCTTTATCTAATGGGGTCGTCAAAATACGTCCGGCGACGTTACTTCCGGTCGAACCGGAAGTAGTCAGAAAATGCATATTTTTGCCGTTTTTGACAGGTTTTTGGGTAATATGTCTCACTAGAAGCTTAAATATTAATTTTTCGTCCGTCGTCGTCACTTCCGGTCAAACAGGAAGTACCAAAGAATGGCTTAATTTTGCTATACTTAACATAGATTTGGAGAATTAACCCATTTTTGGACTTCATTACTTTCTTTTTTTTAAATAAAAGTTACTTCCGGTCAAACAGGACGGAAGACCTACTCGTTGCTTTGCAACGAGCTCGGCTCTAGTTCTAAATAATATTGGAAAACACACTTTTCCTCATGACAAACAATGACTTCAAATAGATGAACCTAACCTTCCATATTTTTTTTTAAATTTTATAAAGTATTAATGGTACATGTAGTACCTCTTACGTAACTTCATAAACATTCTTCTAATAAATTCATTGTCTTGCTTATACCTGTATTGTTTTCATATTATACAAAAGAAAAATGTTTTCACACTGATCAATTCATACAGTTTTTACACGTCAGACATGAATTCCGGAATTGATCATTCTCTCGAGATCGGCCCTTCAATTCTTGTGCCTTTGTCACTTCTTGTGCTTATGCAACCGCGATTTTTTGAGTCTTCGGAGCATTCTTCTAACCATTCAAGGCCCAGTTCAAAGTTTTACAGGTAATTATAATGTAGGATTTTTATGTTGAAAGGATGTTGTATATTGTGGAGGAAACATCCCGTATATAAAATCTTCAATAAAGAAGCAAATTGACTATAGTACTTTGTGTAGCTTCTTACACAGCTGCAGGTCTGGTACAATAACTAGATTTAGCTACGTAGCTTGATTTACCTACATAGCTTTATTTACCTACTTGAGGTAGCTTTATTTAGCTACCAAATCAATTTAATTCTATAAAAAAGCATTTTTTTTTAAAGATACGCTGAAAATATCATTTTGATGCAACATTTTCAACTTTGAACTCATATGAAAACAATTCATGAAAAAATCACTCTTGAAGAAATGTCTTAATTTTTCTGCGCAATTGCAATCAAAGTTCTGAAAGTTTTGGGGCTATGTATGACAGTTAGAACTGTTACTCCTTGAATGAAATGACAAAGAAGTCCAGTTCCGGTTAACACAATAATAGGTCGGTAATTATTCAGTACAATGTGAAGTAATCATACTCAGTCATGCCTCATCGAACCTCACCGTATGGTCAGATAACCAAACAATGGAATTACATGTTTTGCTCTAAATTGTCCAAACGCAGCGATGTATAAAATATCTCTGCTTTGAATCGTTTTTTAAAGCCTCCCTAATATAAATATCAATAGTCATTTAATTGCGACTTTTTGTTTCTTTTTAATAAAAAGAAAACTTTTAAAAACTTACCTTGAAATAGCTAAATAAAGCTACCTGAGGTAGGTAAATAAAGCTACGTAGGTAATTCTACCTACGTAGCTAAATCTAGTGATTGTACTGGACCTGAGCTGTATCATTACAGTACCTTATCAATTCGCTCTGATTTTTGTATGTGTTTCAGTTAATTTACTTTTGCCCACGCATCCATGTGATGATAAACATGTATAATCAGGAACTAGTTTAGTATTTTCATTTTTGTTCTAAATGAGTAAATCTCAGCGAGTGAGTCCCTACGACATCTCTCTTTTATTATATTTGTCTGTGATATGATAATATTTCTTACAATCCCTTTTGTTAACAAAGCAGTAAACATGCCCAAAAGAAAGGCATCTTCAGACGAAGGGAAGTCACAGAGTAAAGTCTCCAAGAAAAAGAAGTCAATATCAGATGATGAAGAAGAAACTAAAGGCAGCAAGCAGAAAAAATCCTACCCAAAACTAGTGGACCCAGCAACAAACAAAGAAACTGTAAGTACTGTGGTATCAGGTCTGTTCGCCCTATCTACCTGTTCGCATGAGTCTGTTTTGCCATACATGTATTATACAATCAAGTAGCGTAAAGCTAAAGTAGCATATTTTCACCTAATTTACAGTTACTGACATGTATGATATTAAAGAAAAATCTTATCAATTCTTTGTATTGTATTTTTGAAAACAAGAAATTGAAAGAAAAAAGTTTCTCTGTTTTTCTTCCTATTACATATTGTAAATGTTGTGTGGTAAATGATTACATAAGAATTAAAATGCATCACATAAGTGCAGTTTCATATTTCACATACAGTGTGCAACTATTAAATAAATGGGCATTATGTACTGTACAACATTCTAATCTTAAAACCATGTCAGTTACATATTGTCTTATTTTATTATGATATGGATCTGTGGATGAAAAGACATTTTAATTTTTACTATATACATGTATATATATTAACTAAATGAATGATTTTTTTTATCAACAGACAGGAGAAATTAAATACACAGCAAAGGAGCCTACACGGAACAAGAAAGGAGAACTCGTTTTTCCAGATTTCCCAGAATTCCGTCCAAATATGACACCCAAAGAAGTTCTGCAGGCTGGAAGTTTTGGCGGAACTTACTTCCGTCCAATCAAATCATCTGTTACAGGTGAGAACTATTTTAAGTTTTGTTTGATATTGTGAAAATAATATCACAATGAACATATTGATAATGTTAAAACTGAACAGAGTATTACAATCTACAAGCTGCATACTATACTTGTAAAAAAAAAAGTGGCGTACTATAATACATGTGCATTTTTGTGCAAAGTTTGCCTATGTAAATGAAAAATTATTTGGGAAAAGTAAATTGCATCTAGACAGTAGTTTACATTAGAATGAAAGGTTATCAAAAGACATTTGAACAGATCAACACAACTGTCAGACACTCTTCTGATTTGTTTTCAAGGTGCTCAAAATGTTTATCCTGCACATGTTTTATTTTGTGCTATAATGCATAATTGCTTATGATAGAAAAAAAGAAAAAAAAAAGAAAACAAATATAAAACTGTGATTTTTGTCACACTGAGACTTAAAACACTCCATAAACCAAGGAATGGCAACAAAAATGAGTCAAAAGTCCACTTGAAACATGCAGCTCCATGACTTGACGTTGTCTTACTTCAGGTAAACAGTATAAAGATGAAGCCTTCAAAGAACTCCCCACAGACTGGACCGAGGGTCTTAACATCAAAAAACAGGTAAATAAATACAAACTGCAATGTACTTGTAATTAGAAATAGAATACAATCACGGCTATAGGATATTATTTTCGTAAATTTAATAATTCAACAGTGGATCCTGGAAAATTAGAATAAAAGAATTAGAGGTGTAGGAAAATCAATAATTTTGTCATTAATTTCTATCAAATAGAGAAAAAGAACATTGTTTTGATGTGCATACAGGTATTTTCACTATGTACATGTATCGCTGTAATTGCTTTTATTGATGTATAAATTGCATAATGTAGGTAAACTCTTTTTATTAATCATTAAGTGATTGGTATCTTATTTGACAGGTAACCTCTCCATCATATAACGATTAAATATAGCTTAGACATGATAGAGGTAAAAAAAAATGTTTTTACTGTCTTTTAAATATAGAGAACTGAAAGAACATACATGTAGATGTAGTTTTGATATTGTGCATGTACATGTATTTGTATTATGTATCAAATTGCTTATATTGATTTATATATATATATATATAAACTGTAAGTCTTCATAAGCCATCAAGTAATTAGTATTTTTTTTGACAGGTTACCTCCTCAAACTACAATGAGTCAGTAAATACATACAAGGTGAAGTGTGGGGGGAGCCTGGAGATGTGGGAGGAGAGTGGGTGGATCCACAAACAGGACCCCTACGGCTGGTTCCAGTGGTTCTGCAGGTAAATATAAATTAATCTGTAAACTCAGGTGGTTCCAGTGGTACTGCAGGGAAATATAAATTAATCTACTAAGATGGGTCCAGTTGTACTGCAGGTATGTATGAAATGACTCGTATAGGTGGCTCTAGTGGCACACCATTAAAATATTTAATGATTTTCCGCAAATAAACAACACTTCTCTCAGTTTTTGACAAAATATGATCTGTGCATGAAATGTATATTTCTGCTTTTGCTTATAAGAATTTTGAATTTTTAACAATAATAACTACTTTTGAGTAGGTGGGCAAAATTGCAGTCTTTTTTTCAGATTTAGAGATAGAAACACTCAAATCAATAAATAAAACAAGTTCTAACTACTGCTATAAAACAGACTAATTTCCTCTATAGATTCTATCGAGGAAGGAGGACCCCTGATGATGAGCGACAAGTAGGGAGATGGCTGAGGTGTGCAGGACCCACAGGAAGGTGGAAAAACAACCTCATCTCCAAGTGTTACCGCAGCGGGGCACGATATAATGATCCTAACATCTCCCCCGTAGTCAGACAGACCCTACAACACTGGGGGTACAGGCTAACTGAGGAGGACTACCTGGCTAAAGAGAAGCAGCTCAAGAGAAAGAAAGTTTTATAGGACTGGTTTGATTACTGGTCGTTGACAGCAGATATATTAACATGGTAAAAGATAATGGTGTTTTACAGTGTGTTACAGGAGAACAAAGTCATAGATTAAATAGCTTTGATCAGTACAAAGAGCATGATTGTCTAGTTTTGAAATGAGGTCAGAGAAAGATACAGTTTGACAGGAAAGTTTGTAGATAGCTTACAAACAATTGTATACTAGTACCGTACTAGATAGAATTGAGTTCCATACAGTATTTTCTCTCTGTGAAAAAAGTATGTTTTTTGTGATACTGAAGGAAGTGGATGAGTCAGAATGTGGATATAAACTAAATTCCACTTAATACCTTGCTTTGAAACTTTTATTGATACTTCTCATAGATTCATTTCTGTGAAAGTGAATGCATAGTCTAGTTGTGTTTTTTTTCCTTTGAATGTAGTATGTAGTTTTTTAGCTCACCTGAGCCGAAGGCTCAAGTGAGCTTTTCTGATCACATTTTGTCCGTCGTCCGTCCGTCTGTCTGTCCGTCTGTCCGTCTGTCTGTCCGTCTGTAAACTTTTCACATTTTCGACTTCTTCTCAAGAACCACTGGGCCAATTTTGACCAAACTTGGTACAAAGCATCCTTGGGTAAAGGGGAATTTAAATTGTTAAAATGAAGGGACATATCCCCTCGCAAGGGGAGATAATCAAGAAAAGACAAAAATAGGGTGGGGTCATTAAAAAATCTTCTTCTCAAGAACCACTGGGCCAGAAAAGCTGAAACTTATATGGAAGCATCCTGGTATAGTGTAGATTCTAAATTGTTCAAATCATGACCCCCGGGGGAAGGGCAGGGCCACAATGGGGAATCAAAGTTTTATATAGAAATATATAGGAAAAATCTTTGAAAATCTTCTTCTCAAGAACCACTGGGCCAGAAAAGCTGAAACTTATGTGGAAGCATCCTGGTATAGTGTAGATTCTAAATTGTTCAAATCATGACCCCCGGGGGAAGGACGGGGCCACAATGGGGAATCAAAGTTTTATATAGAAATATATAGGAAAAATCTTTGAAAATCTTCTTCTCAAGAACCACTGGGCCAGAAAAGCTGAAACTTATGTGGAAGCATCCTGGTATAGTGTAGATTCTAAATTGTTCAAATCATGACCCCCGGGGGAAGGGCTGGGCCACAATGGGGAATCAAAGTTTTATATAGAAATATATAGGAAAAATCTTTGAAAATCTTCTTCTCAAGAACCACTTGGCCAGAAAAGCTGAAACTTATGTGGAAGCATCCTGGTATAGTGTTGATTCTAAATTGTCCAAATCATGACCCCCGGGGGAAGGGCGGGGCCACAATGGGGAATCAAAGTTTTATATAGAAATATATAGGAAAAATCTTTGAAAATCTTCTTCTCAAGAACCACTGGGCCAGAAAAGCTGAAACTTATGTGGAAGCATCCTGGTATAATGTAGATTCTAAATTGTTCAAATAATGACACCCGGGGGAAGGGCGGGGCCACAATGGGGAATCAAAGTTTTATATAGAAATATATAGGAAAAATCTTCTTCTTAAGAACCACTGGGCCAGAAAAAGTGAAGCTTATGTGGAAGCATTCTGGGGTAGTGTAAATTCTTAATTGTAGGAATCATCACTCCCGGGGGAAGGGCGGGGCCATTATAGGGAATCAAAATTTACATAGAAATATATAGGAAAAATCTTTGAAAATCTTCTTCTCAGGAACCACTGGGCCAAAAAAGCTGAAACATATGTGCCCATGGAAGGATCATGGGGTAGTGTAGATTTCAAAATGTCTAAATTATGATCAGTGGGGTAGGGTGGGGATGCATTATGTATAACAAGGGTGAAATCTGGTAAAGAACAGAATGGTCAAAGCTTCTCAGGTGAGCGATGTGGCCCATGGGCCTCTTGTGTTTCTATGTAACTCATAATCTGTGAGAATGTTTTGCTTGAAAAGCTCAAAAACAGCACGATAATTCATTTTTGTTTTGAAACATACAATGTATTTTACATTTTTAAAGATGAATGATTTTAAAGTGTCATAACTGTGTTCTACTTATATAGTATTTTTATAAGCATCGTTGTTATGTTTGTAAAACAATATTACCTCAAAATTGTCATTTTTTGATAAGATTCATATGCAGGTATGTTGAATAAATATTTAATACACTTTATACGATTTCTAATTTAATATTTGCTTTAATGTATTCATCTGATGCAGAATAAATTCAAAACTTCTACATGAAAAGAAGGTTCTTGCCTTGGTCTTTAATTTGAGGCCAAAATAATTTTTAGTTTCTCAGGTCCAAAATATTTCAAAATTCAATGAGGCAGTCATGCAGGTTTACTTTTTTTATGTAAGAGATCCATCAATTATCAAATTACTGATATCAAATGATTCTTATCTTTATTTACAAAGTACTTAAAATAATGTTATTCCAACTATTGGCTGAAAAATCATAAAAATACCATATATTGATCATGAGCATAGAAAGCATGCATGAAAAGGAGATATTTTCAATTTTAGTACATGCAAAAATTGAGAAATTCACATATTTTACAATGGAGAATATTGAGTTATTTCCCTTTTCAATATTTCAACATTGATCAGGATTTAAGGGGTCCGACTACAGTTTTATTGTGTGAAAACTACAATAGGGAATCTCTTCATTTTATACCATATATAACTTACATTAACTTCAGTGTACATGCAAAGTTTGGGGACAATCTGCCGTCCATCTCAAAACAGGTACATTTATCATAGGATTATATAGGAAAATGTCAAGTTTTAGCACTTAAAAGCAAATTATACAAATACTACGTAAACATTTTGTTCAAACTATAATATTTTATGAATAAACCATATGATACAATATATAAAAGAAACCGAAAATTCGACCGTCTTGTTAAGAGATCATCTCAAAACGCCCCCCCCCCCCCCAAAAAAAAGCAAATTGTACCATTTTTATAGAGTACTACAAAATAAGACGTAAACAATGGATTCACAAGAAAACGTAATAAAAATATTGGTAATATTCTAAAATTTCTATGTTTTAAATTTCAAGAGAGTAAAAATATTTTTAATACCCCTTTCTTTAAGAGCATCAGATTACCATAACTTCTAAAAGACACTGCACCGACGTCAACCCACCTATCAATTGCAAAATCGGTAAAATAATTAGTTATATCAAATTGTAATTACATTTTTATACCTATAATTTCTTAATTTTGTTTAATTTTAATAATTAAGCGAAAAAAGTTAAATTAAAACAATAAATACGCTTTATTTTACTATGATGCGCGAAATATTGCGCCATGGAAACTATAGTCGGCTTCCTTAAAATTACTTGACGGTGTTGAATTTCATGCCATCTTTGATTAGACATATCCCAGTAAACTCGAACAAAAAAGCCACCACAGAGTCTAGCATAATTATATGTTTTCATAATAGCAAATTAACAAGAAAAGCTGATGAAAACTGAAACAGCATTTCTGTTGTTAACTTCGCTTAGCATATAGTTTTGGTCATTATGTACCATTATCACCTGTAGTAGATTGCAATTGGATGCGCAAAAGCATGCCCTACGTAGGAAAAATACTGACTTAAACACGTTACTTACAAATAAGTTGAAAATGGGAAAACTATGACCTCGTTTAAGTTAGATAGCATTTCGCCAATTGAATGATTGAAATAATGGCTTGTTCCTTTAGTCTAGTGCTGACTAGCATTTTTCAATTATTACGTTGTTATTTTCACTCTGAATAGTCTAAGAGATTCTTTTTTCGTGACAGGACCGGATTAAGGGGGATGTCCGGCCACTTTTAGTGCAGTGAGAGCAAAATGTAAACATTTCTTCAAATGGCTAAGATACATTATATTTTGATCAAATTTTAAGTCTTTTTGATAAAGATACAATAAATATGCATAACCGAATGTATGTTGTGCATATATAATCTATACTTTTGCAGAAAAATGCTTTTGATATGCACCTTAGAACTGCGCAGCTACAGAATTCAGCAGAGCCTTAAAAAATCCAAAAAAATATGCAAACTGTGCATTAATGTTCTCTCTACAACCATTTGTTGAGAAAATGTCAAAATTTTGCACTTTTAAATGATAATTTCAAGTTCAAAACAAGGTACCATTGTCTTCAAAAAGAGTGTAAAGAACCATGAAAGTAGTTCATGGATAGCAGCACGTGGTCTATTTTTAGCACAGAATCTTGTTTTCCAGAACTCTTCTTAATATGGAGGGGCATAACAATCTTTAAATGTAGAAGAGAATTACAGTTGCAAAATATTCCAAATAATATATGAACACTTTAAAAAGAGGAAAAGTGTTATAGTGTGGCTTGAAGTAATTTATTTAGTATTATTATCGAACAGTTGTTATATAGTTTACGTATTGACATAAAAAAAATTTAAACTCTTTGATTCCAGGTAAGGAAAAATGAGCACCATCAAAGTTAAAAATTAAGAGTTTGTAAGTTTGCCACAGATAAATTATATTATCTATTAAAATTTAATTATCTACAATAAAACACAAAGAAATTAGACACATAAAATTGATACGAATGACCTTGTTTTAGTACCTACTAGTACGAAGCGTTATCAAAAATTTCGCGAAATATCTACAAAACCACAGTTCAGATTAGATAGCCAAATACAAGTTCTATAAATAGCATATGCTGAAGTGTTGATCCTTGTTTGTGATGTCAATCTGAAAATGACGTCATTATTCAGGTACTTTTGACGAAAAATGGTTGTCTCAGTGGAACTCGTGGCACATGTATATCTTAGAAATGCCTTTGAAGTAGCGTATTAGAATTTGTTCATGTGAAGCAGTTTATTTAAATGGCTTCCTATAATTTCAATCAATGATTGGATATCGTTTTAGTGAAGGAAGGCAGATGGTCAATATGATACTTGTTATGTTGCCCGGTGAAAGCAAGTTTGAAAAGGGGTGTGTTTTTAATTAAGCAATATGCTATCAAAGACCTTCAATTTAAATTTTACACTTTGAAAAATACTTAAACATTTCAACAATATTTAAATATGAATATCAAATACCTAAGATATTGTTTACTTTTTGATCACCCCTCGTATACTGTGTCAAATAAACATGCATTTATAATTTTCATTACAGAGCAGCAATAGTTGAAAAGGCATGATATCATTCAGAGTGGGTTAGGAGATTTAATGAATAAATTTTTTTGTTCTCTTTGCCCATATTTTCAAAATTACAATTGTACAAAGTAAAGAGAAAGAAATCAACCTATAAACATCTTTAAAATGATGTTTGGTGGTCCTCCCAACTCAGGGAAAAATTATTGGGTCCGTGTTCATAGGTGAGAAAAAAATCCTTAAAATTTAAACAGAATTGTTGACGGAAGAAAAAGAAAAAAATATCGTGTAATGGAATGATAAAAAAATGAGTCGGGCAATTTCTATAGGCAGTAGATCGGGAGAGAGGGCAACCAAATATTTTTATAACAAGTGGTATTATAAAGCTAGTACATGTTCCATCACATACTTAGTAATGCAATTTTTTAAAATCTTTGACACTATTTTGAAAAACAAACATAGTATTTTCGGGGGAGGGGGGGGGGTTAGCACTCACTTTTTTGCGATGATACACATAGCATATATGCAATGGACCTTTCTTTGCAAACATTGTGCTCGCTTCTAAATATCATAGAAACAACTCATATTTTATCAAGATTTGTATGTTCAATGAGCGAGAGCTTACAATGTTGTCAACATAATGAGACATGATGCGTTTTTGTGTCCAAACATTACTCCGTACAATGTGTGGGTCATTGCAAACGTTCTAGCTATTTATGTGAGGTGCCTGAAGGATATCCTATAACTGCATATTTTTTCTATCTAACTTCTAAACAAAATAAACATATGTACCAACTTTTCGAATGTGAGACATTTTAATTACAATTTATTTTTCATGCACTGCATATTGTTTTACATTTTCAAATTAAATGCTAAGCATCCTCCTTGCAGTGCCCCATTTGAAAATAACTTCTATCGCCACAGAAAAAAGACCCACCGTAAACACATATGTTTAGGACATTTTTATCTTTTTTTCCTGAGTTTTAAAGAAACCAACAAATTATCAAGACTTGTTCCATAAAAATTACATATAATCATGGTAATAAACGGATTTATCCACAGCAGATATATGCACATGCCAACCATGTGCTTAGTGGAATAATATTAAACGAGGAATTTCGAGTTGTAAACAGAACAGTTTTTCCCGATTTGCTGGAGTGAGGTTAAAATCGCGTTTTTTCATTAATCAGACGATGCGATGCAACAAATAAAAGTAGTAAGTAATATTACCGAATGATTATTACTTAGTAATTTCTTGTCTTGATGTTATTATGGTCGCATTTATTCTAAAATCATTGTTATTCGAACTCTGTGTGACAGAGGAATGGCGGACCAAAATAAACACATGGCCTCGGGAAGACACCCATATGAAAAATCAAATTTTCAAGAATTATGGATACTGACAAGAAAAAAACGAAACAAATGGTTGTAGCCATATTATCAATGAATCAAACTAACTCCATTCTCAATGAATTTTTCATCTCATGAATGCTGTAGCTGCGCAGTTCTAACATGATTAATTTTCTTCTAATTAAGACAAAATAAACTTAATTGTTTACTAATTTTGGTCTCTAACAGTAGGTAATTAGTGCATTAGCACTTTGAGTAACTTTGGGCTAGTTTAGTAGAGTATTAAGCGCATTCTTGGTATTTCTTAGTTTACACCAGACTAGATCCAATATGGCTTGTACATCCCCCTTAATGGGGCTAGGTAACCAGTTGACAGGAGTTGCTTATAAATCTACATGTATATAGTACCTCATTCAAATAATAAAAGCCTAAACAGGGTTTAGTATATCAGTTTTCATAATGGCAAATTAACAAGAAAAGATGATGAAAAACTGATGACTTCAGCATTTCTGTTATCAACTTCGCTTATTATATACCATTATCACCTGCCTATAGAGTTTATGTACTCCATTTGATAGGATACGCGAAAGCATGCTCTACGTAGGAAAAATACTGTATCTAAAACAAGTTATTGTCAAATAAGTTGACAATGACAAAACAATGACCTAGTTTAAGTTCGCATTTCACCAAATGTATGATCGATATAATGGCTTGCTCGCTGGGCCGAGTGCTGACTGATGTTTTTCATAGAAATCAAATGAATACGTTGTTATTTTCACCATAAATGGTCTAGAGATTCTGTTTTCGTGACCGTATTAATGGGGCTAGGTACTTAGCTAGTTGACAGGGGTTGCTGAATCTATGCCACCTCATTCAAATAATGATGTTTTAGGGAGGGATCCGGATTTGCTGTCCTCCCAGTTTGTTTGTTCTAAGGCACTGAGCTTTGTTACTCTTTGTTTTTTTTCATAACTTATCTCCAGCTCCAAGACCCAAAAGGGTAATAAATAAACTTTCAACAAGACACTGCAGAAAAATTATGGGAATTGTACAGAGTCATATAGCTGAAAGAAAGAAATAGTACCAGAGGTGAAGAATACCGGTATATCCAGAGATACTTCGTTCCAAAGGAGAACTCCAAAACAAGCAGCCCAGGACAAAATCCCTTCTCAACATTGAGGAAAAACCTCCCTATCAGTGTTAGCAAAGAGGTTGTCAGATTACAGGAAGAAATACATCAGCACTTCAACTACAAGGGAACCGAAGATATCAAAGGATGTGTGAAGCACATAGGCATCCTTTCTGTTTTCCCGATCCAGTTAGGACCCACAGGGCCGGATAAGCAATCGACTAGGGATGCTTACTTCACAATAGTACCTCTTTCCAATAATGATATTTAAGGGTCGATCCGTGTTTGGTGTGCATCCAATTTGTTTTGTTTCAATGTACCTTTGAGGAAAATTAGTGACGTAGTGAAAAAGGAGAGAAGAAAGTGAATCAGCTGTACGAAGTTAGGTGTTTTTTACGTGCTTAGGGAGGGTATCGAAAGACCTTAGAACAATAAAAGATTATTATTATCATGGTTTGACACAGAAAGAGGGACTTATAGTGGATGTAAATAGGAAACCTGGTTCTGCCAATCTTACAATGCTATTTCATTGAATTTAAAGGCGGGGTACAGGGTCCTCAAGCCTAGTCAGTGTGGCAGTTGCAGACTTTTAGAATAGTGTCATCACTATGTACAACTAATGTACAAAACCAGACAAGCACAGAGAGAAGCCGAAGTGGATGCCCTGAACCAAGAGGGAATCTTTGGCTACCATGCATGGACTTACATGACTAAGTCAAGTGATTTATCAACTAGAAGATGTTATGGTGTAGAATAAAAAAAAATCCGGTAAAAGTTTGAAGCAGTATAATCAGGTAGTGTGTTGTGAAGTCAGATATGGACAGGATGCTAAGGCTTTATTGCTGATTAAACATCAGGATTAGGGTTAAACACAAGTGTAACTTTTAGAGAATGAAATAAAAACATTGCACAAAGATGATATTACAAGTGTAGCAGTACTCTAACATAATTTTCAACGAATGAATAGCAAAATATCGATATAATGGGTCCGATGAAGATCCATAGATGTCCATTCTACATGAATGGATGGTCAACTGCTAGGTCAGTTTTCTGTTTCGGGCTGCTATTTCTCGTCGCATGGAGTTGTATTTTGTCAATGAGACAGAAAATCCATGAGCTAATAGACTGAACCATATATTAATGCCTTCACATCGAGGTCTTTTTTTTAAAAGAAAAATACAAATCATTTTGAAATAATTACAGTTTTCTCTTTGATTTGTCTCTTTAGTATGCCCTTTTGGTTAGGTACCTGTGATGGCTTCACTGATCGCTGTGTCGTGGGAGGTTGTGACGTGATAGACCGAGCCGTCAAAACATCCTCAAGCACCAGAGAATTAGCTCCCTTGACTACATTAAATTCGTACAGCACCCAGTAGCGGCCCTTAGGATCGCTTGTTCCAGCAACTCGCACACTTCCGCCGGCAGTGGAAGTTCGGACAGCCGCTCGCCAAACGTCACCATTTCCTCTTTCAATTTTCCTTCCATTTACAACTGCTTTGATGATATCACTTGACCGAAACCTTATTTTTATCCACGTCTCTTCCGGCAGCTCACGTGTCAATGGTTCCAGTAGCTGGCAGTGATATTCTGAGGCGGAGGAATACATAATTGGAAATGGTAAAGAGTGGTTCATGACGTCTTTAGTACAGTCTATTAAATACAAAAGAACTGGCTCATAATTCCCTGATTTTGCTTTACAAAAGATTTGCAATTTATAGAACCCTTTTTCTGAAAAGTGACCTCTTATGGATATTGCATTTCCAATGTTTTCTACCAACACATAGCGTTCTATGTTTTTCAGTGTGCCTTCCGAGTAACTTAATCTATATGTAACAGGGAAATCTCTTTCTATAGGTAAAGTCAACTCTAAAATGCCATCTTTTGGGGTTATTATAAGAGGTGAATCCACACCGGTTTGAAATCCAAAATCTCTATAATCAGACCTTGACCTCCAGACTCCGGTATGTTTGGGATATAAATACACCTTTGGCTCTGTTTGCCTACAACGCAATATGTATGACACAAGTGCATAGAGGGTTGCGTCCTTATGGTCAATACTTCCGAGAATTGTCAACCGAAACTTCCCCATCGTTGGAGGACGTACTCGAATGGAGAATAAGTTCTGGTCTGGATTTTGCACTAATGTATACTGTTTATGAACATTACCGTCTGTGTCTGTTAGACGTGCCGCTACGTTGTTTAACATTTTTGACGTCCCTTTTATAAACACAGTGGCAGTCAACGTCACCTGAATCACTGCCTGTCTATGAGAAACTAGATCCACGCCCCACTTGAAGGATTTTATCGTCCTTTTTACATTCTTATTAAATGTTAGTAATGTCAAAGGTTTCTGAAGAAGTTGCCAAGCTTTGCTTTCTTTTTTGTTGTTGTCCATGTAGGGAAAATGGGTAGAAATCAGCTGGTCGGGATCGGTTAGGAAATAAAAGTTTTCGAATTCCCTGTTATAATGACCCTCGTCATTCACGTGACCTGCTCCTAAAGTACAGTCAATCAAACACCATTGTCCGACCACGTGAACTGCATTCCAAGCGTGATTGGTTGTTTGTGCGTACTTAAAAGGTTTTGTTGCGTTATATCCATAACCTTTCACAAATCCGTAAAGAGTTTTGACGGGAATGTTTGATAATCTATAAATGGAAATACAGATGATTTCAACGGAATAAATTAAGACATTAAAAAGTTGTGATCATACGATATGGTAAAGAAGACTAGTGCATTAAAACATTAATTGATTAATGAAGCGAGTACCGGCATAACTCCGCAAATAGTTCAGCATATCCATAGCAAAGAGCCACTTTTGTGTGCATTGTAAATTCTGCAGCTACAGGCTTCTTGTAGTTATTTAGAAAGGACCGAAGATCTAGTCTGTAAAAAACATATGGATGTACCATAAGTCAACAATTCGATAAAAATGCAGTTAAATTGCAAATAATCCGTAACTGCATGAACTTCTAATAAGTATTTGCAGAAAAGACTTAGGTTGATGGTATAACCATGCAGATAATGCATCTTTTCGAACACTCTGTAATTAATATGGGAGAAGAGAAGTAACTCCAAATATTCATACTGGTTATTTGAAGGAAGTTATCTCTCTTTGAACATGAAAATTTTATTTTTTAAATGTTATAATAAATAAATACCACACAGAGTTTTCCTATCATATAAACTAGGATAATGACTTACTCCACGTGGTTACAGATCCAGTGGTAGAAGGCCCGAACTCGTCCCAGGTTGGTCTTAGACGCCTTAGACAAGTATTTGGCGAGGTTATGGACGGAAAGATCGGTGGATTTCGGAGCCTGTGTCAAAATTAAATATATCAAAAAGTTATTCATACTTCTAATTGTGACCGCTTTCTGTGTTTGTAGTTACTAGTAATAATTTTACGAGGTTTACTGTATATGCTCTTCTTTTTTCTTTCACTTCAAGGAAATGTTGTCTTTCTAATCCAATATAAAGAACAGCAAACATTCCAATTTTCCATGACTATAACTTCTTACTAATGCAAAACTTTGAATACAATTGATGTGGTAAATTTATTAACAGTTACGAATATTCCATAAAACACGCATGTACATGTATTTCGATCATCATTTGTATGTTGCTGCAATAATGTAGCCCTCTCCTTTTTTTTAATATTATTATATTTTTTGGTTAGGGTAATCCCCCCCCCCCCCGGAGGGGGCTACATTATTGCAGCTACATTTGAATGTTGTTACAATATTTATGAATGGCATTGTGGTATATTATGACCAATGTATTATTTGCTCTAAATTGAAGTAAGCTATTCTTTTTTCTGTGAATTTTTTTTATCTAATTTTGAAAATTTTAATTATTGTGCATGCACATGTTTACATCACATATATTTTTGACTCTACAAATAATTATCCGTCATATTTGCCTTTTTCTTACTGCAGATTGTCTTGATGAACGTTATCAACGATACAGTATCTATAAAAAATTAGAAAAAAATACTTTTGCAGCGTAACTGTCGACTTTCTTGAACATCGATAGATCGGAAATGACATCATCTCTTCTGAGACTGGGCGGGACTGGTGCCAAATCCTCGTCAACGATTGGTTGAACGCTGATCAAGCGGGTCTCGGGGAGAGTTGTGACGTCAGAGATCTCACAACAGGGTTTGGATGAGCATCTACCCATATCTCACCCCATCCTTTGAATCACATTATTATCTGATACCTGATATGATATCTGTGATTGGAAACAAAGAATTAAGATGGCGTTTCTAGATGGACAAAAAGACAGGATTAACGGATCGGAAGAAATTGTACATATATAAATGGAAATGTCAATCTAATTAAAATTAGATTTTTGGTCCGCTCCATTAAGATCTTTGATTAGCAATCTAACTGGAGGGGATTAAAGATCTAATTTTAGTAAGATTGGGGAAAATCCTTTTTGAGGGAAGAGGTTGGTCATTTTTTAACAAATCTAAGGCTAATACCAAATAAGTTTCATTTCACTTTTGAAAAAAAAAAATGTGTATACAGTCATCATTTAGCAAAACGTATTGATGGAATGAGTCAACCCCTCCATCCCACCCCCAACAACTCCCTCATTTTTCGTTATTACATGCACTTATTTTAAAGATTCCTCTTTTTCCCATAAATATTGAAAAAAAGTGGGGAAGGGTCTAAGTGTATAAATGATGGTATAATACTCAGAACAAAACTATTCAATTTCTTAGACAGATAGAAATTAAACTTCTGTAACTGTATAAAAAATGAGTGAAACTACAAAGATATATTTTTACATAATATGTTAAATGCTAAAAAGTTTAATTTTTGTTTACCAGTTCCTTTTAATGTAGGTTGATTTTCTGTGGGATTTTCACGATATATTCTTTAATTTAACCCTTTCTGAACATGCTGTAACATCATGGTCCATTCAAGCTATTATTTTCTCCTTTTCCTTCTTTCTGTTTTTCTACATGTTCCACGTATCCCTTGGTATGGTAAACACAATTATGCAAACATTTCACTTGTTTATTCCACAAGTTTACAAAACATGAAGTCGATAAGATCAGACACACAAGTTTTATAATCCAATGAATACGGGAGAAAAAGTAAGAAAAGTCCAAAATATCGTAAAGAAAGAAACCTACGTGTAGCTGTCTAGAAGTTTGAGGGAAAAATTATAACGTTTCAAAAAGTTAACAGAAAAACATATCCAAAAATAAATCTTTGCTCTCGGTTTCTCTGTAAATATTGATAAAACACATTTCTCTTATTTAAATTCACAGTACGGATGAATTGTCACGCACTTAAAACAAAGAAGAGTTTTAAACAAGTGTAATTTAAAAGGCGACACTGCATGTTCTCTTATCTAAAATTAAAGTTTGTATCTTTAAATATACCCCTGAAAGCGCTCTCTCTCTCTCTCTCTCTCTCTCTCTCGCTCGCGCGCGCGTACGGGTGCGATAGCCTTGTACTATTGAGGGGAATATGCATGTATCAAGTTTTAAGGAAATCAAAATCAATATCTTGTCAACGAATGAATGAAAAAAAAAAAGATCTTCTTTCGACCACCACAGTTAAGGCACAGCTAGTTTATATGAAAAACAAATTTATTTTTATCTTATTTATTTTGGGGGTGGGAGGGAATGGGGGTGGGCTTGGCATTCCCATATTCAAATTTTCTCCAATGGTTTAAAAAAAACGTCATGCAGAATATAGAATATGCATATTTGTTTATCTAGGCTTGGTGTGCCGCGGCGTATTTAAGTGGGGGGCGCCGCCGCCCCCCCCCCCCCCCCCCCGATAAAATTGTCAAAATTAACGTAAATCACAGTTTCGTCTAGAAAATGTAAATATATGTATACTTTGTAGACCTCATTTTTACCCTTCAAAATCTCTAGAATCCAGGAGCTTCCGGGGGCTTCGCCCCATAAGCCCCCACCAGGGGTTTGCCCTGCATGGACCCACTGGGGGCCTCAAGGCGGCCCCCAGACCCCTTGCCTACTTTTGGCGCCCCCTCTAACTTCAATTCCTGGATCCGCGCCTGGTGTGTATATCAATACGTGTCATCAATAAATTGTAGTCTTCTCTGTTGTTCAGATTTCTCTCCTTTCGTCAATTATTTCATAATCAATGAAAAGAACTATATGCGGTATTAACCAACATTTGCCCCCCAAAATCAAACTTTGAGGGAGTACTATTTAATTAAGTCCTTAAACAGGGGAGTATAGGCTGACTTCAAAGCACTGAATAATTTCATAAGTAATGACGTCATATGTACGTAATGACGTCACAAATATGACGTAAATTTCAATTTTTTATGAATTTTGTAGAAAAATGTACATATTTTGTCGATATTTTAAATAAAAGTCACCGAGCGCATGTGTGTTCAGGATAAATATTTTGATATAATGTGTAGAATGATAATATCAATGAAATATGTCAATATTGTTCCTGAACACACATGCGCTCTATAAATTTTAAAGCTTGAATTGTTGAAATTTTGTCCATTTTGTCCTCTTTCTGAAAAAGGATATAAAATCGGACTAGTTTGTGACGTCATAAAAACAGAAATTGTGAATACACTGCTCTGGAACTATAATATTTTCTGCTAACTTATATTTCTCGTACAATTTATTGAATTCAGCACATTTCAGGAAGTTTTCAAAATTTGACTTTTGTGGGGGCAAACATATGCAATATATCGCATATAGTTCTTTATCATTCTAGGACACACACACATATCTACAGTGTATTTGGGACTTTGAATGAAACATTTTTTTCATGTTGCCACTGTTAACACAAATTATAATAACTTTTTATAAATGTCATAGTTATTGCAAATATTGGCTTGTATCAGTCCTTTTACAAGAAAAAAATAGCATGAAACTGTGAAACACATCCTATTCTACCTTTCGATTCTTTTTTAGGGAAGCGGAAGTGACTGCTGTTCGAAATGATTCAGGGTCAAATTGACTGGAAACCGCTCTATCATCACTACTTCCGGCTTGATTTTTAGACAGACGTGTACGTTGGTGTAGACAGAAAACCGACATAAACATGCCTGGGATGCAATTTGAATACGACGAGGAAGGAGGAACCTTCTTCTATTTTTTGTTTTCTCTATGGGGCCTCGTTCTTATTCCCGCCACGTATTATTTTTGGCCCAGGAAGTCTGTAGAAGGTAAGAAATTGACCCTGGTGATTACACAGCTGTTCATTTTGTGTAACAGTAACACTTGGAGGATCTCTGAAAGAATTAGAATATTTTGTTAGAATATTACATTATGATGATATAGAAATAAGAATATTGTGACTAGAGTGTGTGTTGAAGTTTCAAGTACAATCAAGTATTTTTATCATTTTTATTAAATTAAATTGCTTAGGTTTGTGAACAAATGTCACAGTAGTTTTGGTTGCATTACTTGCATGGATATTGAAAATGCACCACATGCCTAGTCTAAAAATTTAAAGGCCGAGATTTTTAACCGTACGGTTTTCTCAGGTAAGGGGAGGGACTAAATTTTACATGCGTGGCACCCCGAGGCATTGACGGTCGTGCAGAATGTGGGAAGCGCTAATCCCTACACACAAACAGTATACACAGGAAGTCCATGAGTATTACCTGTACAGCTTGTTGGCCTACTGTTCATCATAAAATTATTAGAATTTGACATCGTATATAAAAAAAAATATCAATAGTTAAAAGGAAAAGAAAAGAAAGAAACTCTTAATACTTGTCCAGGCGAAGTTGTTACTTATCAAATATTTTGTTTTCATCCTTAGTTATTCATTACATGCAAAAAGTGTTTCCAGCTTATTTTCTCCTTTATTTTCATCGTACTTTTTCGCCGCGTCTCAAAACAAGAATTGTTCTTAATTTTTATGAGGGAAAACAAGATTTCTTGCACCAATGCAATCTTCATTAGTAAAAATATACACAATCTTGTTTTATTTTATTGAAATACAATGAGATAAAGATTCAATTTTTAATGACAAGTTTGTAATACAGGTAATTAATTAATTATAATCAAGCTGAAATTGTTTG
>NW_026923749.1:0-21886 GCF_032062105.1 Saccostrea cuccullata | reverse complement strand
AGTATTTTCATTATTCTAACTACAGATAATGCTTCAAGACAATGTAATGAGGATGGTTCTTGTTTGTTAATCCGCTCAACAACAATACATGGACCAACTTTACCCAATGCATCGGGTCAAAAACCAACGAGGACCCTCGTACAGTTCCGGCCCTGATCGAGGTAAATATAGGAATTATGCGACAAACGTAAAGAAGACTATTTTCTTTTTTATCATAGAAGACAAGTGACTTGTGCTTCTTAAAATATATAGCTTTAGATATACTTTTCATCTATAGTAAACATCACCTCGAGAGTAGAGTAAATTGAATAGTTAACTTCTGAATCTCAAAACACATTCTTTATTCATACACATGAAAGCCTGACAAGAAGGAAAAAAGTTATAAAATCAAACACTCCTTTTGTTAAAGTGGAAAAGCCAGTGATTTATAAACTGCTCTTTTGTCCATCACTTTTATTATGTACATGCAAGAAGTTCTTTATACTGTAGATCAGTAAATTTTCCCGACACTTTATTTTCGCGAGACTGTCATTTACTCTTTATTAGCGAGACATTAATTTCAAGAATTGCTGTAACTTCTCAATAAAATCTTAAGGTCTACTATTATACGCGAGATAAAAAATTTCGCGAGCTTATTCTCTCGCGTGATAACGCGAAAGTAAAGTTCTCGCGAATAAAAAAGTGATTTACAGTATATATGTTCTCACCCCCCCCCCTCCCCGCTAAAAAACGTTTTGAAATTTTTATCTGCATGTCTTCTTATTTTTTGTGTACAAGTTATCCCTAACCATTGAGCTTTTGCGCGTGTTAATAAAAATTTATTTTAAATAATTGATTGTTATTTGTTTTAACTTTCAGCAATATGCGGACTCGGTTCGTCTGATGTATAACATCGGGTACGGTCTCTCCCTGGCGTCCTTAGTGATAGCCGTGTTCATCATGATTTACTTCAAGTGAGTAGTTTTGCTTCCTTATATGTGTACTAGACAGAGTGAATTTGATCCTGGATATTTCATGCATTTAATGATATGTCAACATCACAACTAAGATTTACAAGAAGAGAATATTAATGTTTGCTTTATTCTTTTTAACGCGGATTAAAGGCATTTTTTTTTTAATTCCAATGAAATGCTACATATTACTATGCGATAGTATGATGTAGCGATAGCACAATGACATAGTGCGGTGACGATGAAGCGATATTCAATTTTGCTCCCACGTACTATCCTACCATCGTCATCGCATTATCGCGCAGTTGTATCATCGTTCTTCGCGCCATCGACGTTTAAGTCGATGCTCGATGGTGTAATCTAGTGAATTGCATGGCCCTATTCGGATTCTATACAGAGTGTACACACCTGTACATTTATTTAATGTTGTAGGAAGCTCCACTGTGCTCGTAACGCCATCCATATCAACCTGTTTGTGTCTTTTATTCTGCGTGCCATTGTCTCCTTCATCAAGGAAAATCTACTGGTAGAGTTCGTAGGATTTCCCGGTGACGTGTACTATAACCATGGTCAAATTAAATTTAGAGATGACGTCACTGTAAGTATTATTTTTATCTGCTTAAAGAAATTGGAAGGGGTTTCTATATAAGTCCATCTCAATCTCAATAAAAATCAGATATTTCCTTCTCTTTCACTATTTTACAACCAAGTTTACACTTTTATTACTTTCTTTTTACAACACTGTTTAATTACTAAATTAACACTTTTATTACATTCTTTTTACAGTTATTTTAAAATTACACAGTATACACTTTTGTCATTCCAGCATTGGGAGTGTCGGTTATTTTTATCTCTGTATAACTATACATTTGCGGCTAGCTACATGTGGATTTTTGTGGAGGCGCTGTACCACCAGATATTGATATCTGTCTCTGTATTCACGGAGAAAAACAGAACTAAGTGGTTCATGTTACTAGGATGGTGTAAGTATTGCTGGATTTATTTCAGTTCCATACAAGTTACGTTATAAGTTCTTATGTACTTACGAGGGCTGTTCAATAAATAATGTCCTCGGTACTCAGAAAGAAGCAAACGACGCTTTTCAATGATTAAGTCTTCATGATTTTACTTATTAATCTCTTTTAATTCAAACACATGTCTGTAACATTTTTTATCCAATTTCGGATTGTTTTTAGAACTCATTTTGGGTATGACCCTTAGTATACTGGAAACTGGCAGATCTTATGATTTCCTGGACTTGTTTTTTTTCCTCCTGAAAGATGTTTTTTTAAAGTTTGGAAATAGAATTAAGTCAAAAAGTCAAAAATCTGGCAAATATTGTTAATGTGAAAAAACATTAACTTTCTGTTTATCCCAAAACCCCTTTACTCTTCAGGGCATGCGGGTTTGGACGCTGTCATGAAGAAATTCAATGTAGTGGATTCCTGATTCTGGGTCCTTCCTCTAATAAACCTTTCGATCTTTTTGCAAAAAAATTGCTTTCCAAACTCCTCCAGATATTAAACTGCCTCCTCAAATACGAATTTGAACAACAATACCACTAATATTTAAGAAAATTGCATATAAATCTGTCTTTGTGCTATTGCATACCTTTGCTTTTGTCAGACCTTCGCCGTTTTTATCAAGTACATCTTATGGTAAATTTTATTTTGATGATTTTAAGCAATAGATTCATGTTCCAATATGTTAGTTTACAATAGATTATTATAATTTAATTCCTCTTGTGTCCGTTTACAATGTTTTCGTTACTTTTTGCTCTTCTCGATTAGATTCAGTTTTAATAATACAAGAACCAAGTCGTATGTAATTTAACATTACATGATTAATTATTTAATAAATAGTGTGTCCATTTACAGTATTTCCATTAAGTTTTGTTGTACCATGGGTTCTTGTTCGGATTTTTGAATTCAATGAACTGTGAGTATACATGATTCAAACATTAGATTGGATTATTTTTATGGCCCCAAACATTTAAATTTAAAAAAATTAAAAGATATCTTCAAGTCATGTAAACTTATCAATTACTAGTATGCGTTGTTGAAGTTGTTGGGAACTTATTATTGCTTTGCGAGTTTGTATAACAGTGGTTAAACGGATTACCATGCACTTAATATGATAAATTTCGATAAGGCTTCGTTATTTACGTATAACAATAGGGAATATATCTGATTATAATTTAGTTTTTATTTTCTTTTAATCTCCAGCTGTTGGAACATTCAGAGGAACCAGCTGATTACGTTAATTATATACGGACCAATTACGGCCACAGTTCTGGTAAAATATCAAACATATATACCTTAATGTTTGAACTTATCATTTGAACAGTGTATTTTATTAGGTCACCTGAGTAAACTCAGGTGACCTATTGCTATCCGTTTTCGTCCGTCGTCGTGCGTCGTGCGTCGTGCGTCGTGCGTTGTGCGTTAACATTTGAACATTTTCAGCTTCTTCTCTGCAACCACTGAACCAATTTCAACCAAATTTGGCATAAAGCATCTATGTGTGAAGGGGAACAAAAATTGTGAAGTTCATGATCCCTGCCCCCTATGAGGGGTGGGGCCAAAACCATTAAAATTAATGCAATCTTTAAAAATCTTCTTCTTTACTCCTGGACATCAAGCAGTCAAACTGTTTGCATGATTGTAATCAGCAATGAGTCCTCTACCAAAATTGTGAAATTCATGGCCCTGGGGTCAGGGGTTCTAGTGCTAGGGCGGGGCTAAATAATTAGGTAGTGAAAATGCATTATTTCTTTGAAAATCTTCTTCTCTGCTCCTGGGTATTAAATAAATCAACTAAGTACATAGTTATAATGAGCAAGAGTGTCTCTACCAAAATTGTGAATTTTATGGCCCCAGGGTCAGGGGTTCTGGTGTTAGGGCGGGGCTCTATTGATTATATAGTGAAAATACATGAATTCTTTGAAAATCTTCTTCTCTGCCCCTGGGTATCAAATAAACTAACTAAGTACATAGTTATGATGAGCAAGAGTGCCTCTACCAAAATTGTGAATTTTATGGCCCCAGGGTCAGGGGTTCTGGTGTTAGGGCGGGGCTCTATAGATTATATATAGTGAAAATACGTGAATTCTCTGAAAATCTTCTTCTCTGCTCCTGGGTATTTAATAAACTAACTAAGTACATAGTTATGATGAGCAAGAATGCCTCTTCCATAATTGTGTATTTTTTGGCCCCAGGGTCGGGGGTTCTGGTGTTGGGGGGGGGGGCTCTATAGATTATATAGTGAAAATACATGAATTCTCTGAAAATCTTCTTCTCTGATCCTGGGTATTTAATAAACTAACTAAGTGCATAGTTATGATGAGCAAGAATGCCTCATCCATAATTGTGTATTTTTTTGGCCCCAGGGTCGGGGTTCTAGTGTTAGGGCGGGGCTCTATTGATTATATAGTGAAAATACATGAATTCTTTGAAAATCTTCAATTCTCCTCCTGGGTATTAAATAAACTTACTAAGTGCATAGTTATGATGAGCAAGAGTGCCTCTACCATAATAATGAATTTTATGGCCCCAGGGTCAGGGGTTAGGGTGGGACTGTATTGATTATATAGTGAAAATATATGAATTCTTTGAAAATCTTCTCCTTTGCTCCTAGGAAATAAATAAACTAACTAAGTACATAGTTATGATGAGCAAGAATGCCTCTTCCATAATTGTGAATTTTATAGCCCCAGGCTCAGGGGTTCTGGTGTTATGGTGGGGCTCTATTGATTATATAGTGAAAATACATTCAATCTTTAAAAATTTTCTTCTCTGCTCCAGGGTATTAAGCAGATGAACTACAAATAAAGTTATGATGAATATAGTTATGATAGACAAGGGCCCATATCTTACAGAATTGTGAATTTCAAGGCCCCAGGGTCAGGGGTACCATAGAGGGGGGGGGGCTGTACTTATATACTGAAAATGAATGAATGGTTTGAAATCTGCTCCTTGGTATTAATTAAATAACAAGGCCAAAGGGTCAGGGGTTCATGTATGGTAGGGGCACTACTGATTATTGCTGAATATTACTGATTAGTTGAAATGCATTTTGTGTTCCCTTACCCTGCGTATGGGTATTAAGTAAACAAACTAAGCAACTGCTAAGTGTATTGTAATGATGATCAATGGTGCCTCTTTCAAAATTGTGAATGCCATAGCATCTGGCTTAAAACATGAATCAAGTTTAATCACTGGAAAGTTGTTGCATAATGCTCAGGTGACCTATAAGGCCCATGGGCCTCTTGTTAAAAAAAAATTATTAATTTTGTATGTCAAACTTAGAAATATTGTTGCTTAGAATTAATGAAAAAGAAATATAAACGTAGAAAAAAAAGGAACATAAGTATGATCATCACATATAATTAATAATGCATACTAAATCTTTTTATCCGATACAAACAATCACTAGAAAATGCCCATTGTAAAATATTTGATGAAAAATAAAACTTTTCTGTCTTGAAGACATGCAGAACTTTTTTTTTTTTCATTTTCAGATACAGTTTATTATTTTCATTAACATTGTTCGAATATTATTCACCAAACTTCATGCATCATCCGGGCATCAGACAAACAGCTTCCGGTACAGGTGTGTATATTTCAGAAATCACGTGATAATAGCAGTGGGGGAAATCTATTGTATTTCACGACTACCACCAGCTTGCCTTCTTAGCATCCAGAATCCTTTTATGTGGAAAAATGACTGTCCTGAAATGGCTTCCATTTTTTTATTTTGTTTCATATGACTCTTTTTCCTTTTAAGTTTAATTACAGTTCTTTTCAATTTTGTTTGACGGTTGTTATAGAATGTTACCACGCCATTTTGTTTCTATTTTAGTCACATTGATGGTCACATGATCAGGTAAACAGGAAGTTGGGTGTGTTTTAAGTTAATAGGTTGTTAGGTGTCTAGCGATGCATATCACCTGATGTTCATAGATGTTTGTGCACGTGCAATGGTTAGTGGACAAATAACGGTACATCTGGAGACACTGGTATAATGTGTTCATCCTAGTGAATTGTTTACACTTTCATTTCATTCTATACTTGTATTGGTCGAATATCAAAAAAGTAGCTACATAAGTACGGTGTATGCATCAGTCTTTCTATTAGTCTATTACAAATTTTCAGTTTTTTTACACCCCTCCCCCAATCTTAGGACTGCAGTTTGTAGTTTACTGTTTAAAAAGTAGATACCATTACGATGCATAAGTCTTTTGTATCTTTTATTCATTTATAACAATGACATTAATAATCAAATTAAACTTTCCATTAAAACTAGTGATTGTTTGCTTTGATTGATTGTTGTTGATTTGTGGCTTTTTTCATTTTTTAATACTTTCATTGACAAATCTGACCCTTAGAAAAAATCTCACGAAGAAATGCTTAAGGTTTTTCCACTCTCACATTTATTATGGTTTAAAGTACAAAGCCTGCATTTATTTTAATATACCGGGTAATTTAGCAAATTTAAATTTATTATAATATAATTTTATATATTTTATATATATTATATATTAAATAAATATAAATTTAACAAGTATTGTAAATACTAGTCTTGTATATACCGGTAGGCCTCCATATTATTAAAAATAAGAGTTAAAAACAAGATGTGTTTGTGAAACACTATGCGCCCGGCGGCAACAAAGTTTAAAAAAATCTATTTTTAGCATATTGGTCACAGGCAAGGTCACAAGGTCATTGACCTTGGTGTCGTTTGAAAGAACTTAATCGGTGGAGTATGCATACCAAATATGAATTTCCTATCTCCTATGGTTCAAAAGTTAAGGTAAAAAGTGTAAAAAGATATTTTTAGCATATAGGTCACAGTCAAGGTCACAAGGTCATTGACCTTGATGTCATTTGAAAGGACTTTATTAGTGGAGTATGCAGACCAAATATGAAGTCCCTATCGCCTATGGTTCAAAAGTTTATGACAAACAGTGGAAAAAACTCTAGCATATAGGTCACAGTCAAGGTCACAAGGTCATTGACCTTGATGTCATTTGAAAGGACTTTATTAGTGGAGTATGCATACCAAATATGAAGTCTGTATCTCTTATGGTTCAAAAGTTATGGTGAAGGTTAAAGTTGACAACAGACAGACAGACAAATAGACAAACAGATAAACAGACAAACAAACAGGACAAAAACAATATGCGCCTCGGATCTATCGATCCGGGCGCATTATAAACGGTAGAATATATCAACATAGAAAAGGCCGGACACTTTTGTAAATAATATTATAAAAGTTATATGAAAACCGGTTCAAATACACTATCCCCCCCCCCCCCCCCCCATGGCAATTTATGATGAGGATCGAACTTCTGAAATCCAAGTCAAACTTCAGGGTAAAAAAGTTAAAATTGTTGGTATCCAAAAGGAGGTCTTGTAATAAGAAACCTGTGAAATATAACAACCCTAGTTCTAGCTGTTCAAAAATTATGGCCATGGTTGAATTTTTTCAAAAGGTAGTCAAACTCTAAGGTCAAGGTCAAAAATATTTATACCCACTGAAAGGTCTTGTCAAAATAAATAAATACATTCATATTGAGTATGAAAGCCCTAAAACCAACTGTTCAAATGTTATGGCTAAGATTAAAGTTTGGTAATTTTAAGTAAAAATGTGTCAAACTCCAAGGTCAATGTCAAGAGGTCAAATTTGGTGGTACCCAAAGAAAGAACCTGTCACAAAAATTGCACCTGTGAAATCTGAAACCATAGCCATACCCACTTCAAATGGTATGGGCTAGGTTTAAGTTGACAACAGAGAGACAGACAAACAAACATACAGGTAAACCGGTTATTCCATTCCGGGGGCATAATAAATATGGGCAAATTATCTCGTTTGTTTTAAAAACCAAATTTAGTTCACGTGTACTTATATGTTTAACATGTGCATACAATGTAGTTATATGTTGTTTTGTAGGTGTATATATAGATTGTGATGGTGTATTTTTGTGTAATATAAACGTTTTAAGACAAATAAGAATATACATTAAAAGTAGCGATTTTGTGTTAATTTTTACGAAAGACTTTGCATTAGGAGTTCTGAGTCAATCGTTCCAAACAACAATTACTAACATCCGGTCAGACTAACATAGACCTAATGCGCAAGCAACTGGAATAAATTAATTTTGATTACCTTAAAAATAGAGTCAAACATAGACTCTATATATCGCTTTTACGTCAGTGAATATAGTAAATATATTACAGAATATGCATGTATATATGGTTTTGTGTTATATCTTACTGAGTATTCATTTCTGAATGTTATGTCTTCAATGGGAAACAGAAATTACGCATGCCTTGTAGAGGTTCTTATGTTGTATATTTACGTAAACAACATGTAATTACATTAAAGGATTATCACATTTATTAATTTTTTTTGTATCAAAACAATACTGTTTATAGCTATGTCTTTTTCCTTTAGGCATAGATGACTACGACTATATTAAAACAATAACTATAAGACTAGCCTTTTGAAAATAAAGATACTTTAGTTTGTTTTTATTTTTACGTAAGAAATGAAAATGAATTATAAACGTCTTACGAAATTAAACTATATTATAAACGTTTTTCGATTTCTTTAAACTGAAAATTTGTCCTATCTCTCATAAACTCTAATTTGTGAATAAAATTTTGTATAGGTATCTTACTCTCCAAGGTAGTGTAGTCTTTATGTATAATTAAAAAAAATATATAGTTTTGGATAAATATTAAATTTCATAGAATTTTATATATAATTCATAGTCCCCCTTTTGTAGCCCATAACGATATTGATTTCTTCCTTTTTAAAAAAAATTCATAAATTCATTAGTTGATGCTTTATCTTTGTTTTTCAGACGCTTGGCTAAGTCCACGTTGATCCTTATTCCCCTGTTCGGGGTTTATTACATCATATACTCTGTTAATTACCTCATGTCAAGCTTCGGCTATCTAGATGAGAAGTCCATGATGTACTTCATCTTGTGGTGGTCAGAATTATTCTTCAACTCCTTTCAGGTAACGTATAATACGCTTTATGCAGAGATCGAAGTAGATTCCATTTCATATACCGGTAGTTTTAAATTTATCGCTTATAACAGATTACGTCACGTAAAAAATTACTTTCCTGTCATTTTAAAGAACTATATGCGGTATATTGCATATATTTGTCAATATAAAGTCAAAACACAAAAACACAAAAGTCAAATTTTGAAAACTTCCTGAAATGTGCTGAATGTAATAAATTGTATGAGAAATATAAATTAAAAGAAAATATAATAGTATCAAAGCAGTGTATTCACAATTTTTGTTTTTATGACGTTACAAACTAGTCCGATTTTATATCCTTTTTCAGAAAGAGGACAAAATGGACAAAATTGCAACAATTTTAGCTTTAGAATTCAAAGAGCGCAAGTTTGATCAGGAACATTATTGACGTATTTCATTGATATTATCATTCTACACATTATATCAAAATATTGATCCTGAACACACATGCACTTGGTGAATTTTACTCAAAATATCGACGAAATATTTACATTTTTCTGTAAAATTCATGAAAAACTGAAATTTACGCCATGTTTTTCATGTTATTACGTACATATGACGTCATTCTTTATGAAAATATTCAGTGCTTTGAGGTCAGCATATATACTCCCTTGTTTAAGAACTTAATTTTAATTAATATATCTCTATCAAAGTTTGATTTGGGGGGCAAATATTGTTTATTACCGATAAAGTTCTCTATCGGATAAAACAAATAACGTCATTTTTTAAAAAGTTATCATCCCTGTAATTTTTTTTAAATGTACCGATATAACGAATTATGTCACTTTTCATGAAAATGACGTTTTTTTAATTTTAAAATCGGATATAACGAATTACGTGCCTTAACAAAAACTACGACATTCTGTAGTTTTAAATGGATCGCATTTAATGAATTACGCCACTTTATATTCAAATCGTTTATCCTTGGCACTTCGATACAAATATGTTAAACTATATTAGTAAGGTGTAATTGATTTGAATTTCAAGTTTCTTAAATGTTAAGGTTCCTTGCAAAACATACTTATGGTTCTGCAATTTATCGGATAAGACTAGGACAATCGGCTTCTAACTTCGATTTTTTTTTTAATTTCAATAACCTACCTTTGTTTTTTTTTAGGGTTTTATCCTAGCGATGCTTTTCTGTTTGCCTTGAACGCTGAGGTAAGAATGCCTGTTTATTATTATTGCAATGACTTTTTATATAAGTTTATTATGAACCTTATTTCACTTGTAACAGTGATTGATAGTTTTAAGAAAAATAAAACCATCTCTCCATAAAAAGAATTTGGCATCTATTAGACCAGAGTTTGTCCATATTTTTATTTCCATCCCCTTTTTCACAAAATATCATCAATCAAAATAAGTGTTGTTATAATTTTACAACAACAGAGATCGACCGTTTTTTTTCTTTGCCATTATAACCTGCGATGTTCATCATTCTATCTCCAGGTACAGGCGGAATTCAGAAAAGTTTGGCGCCGGCACATTACGGACAGGACCGGGAGTATCAGAACAACACCAACATTTTTGTCCCGGACACGAAATTCTGTTAAACAACCGACGTCCAATGGGAATGCATCACATAAAAGCGAAAAGGACGATAATCCTATTAACCAATCAGATTCAACGTTGCTTACATCCTTCCAAAATGAAACAAACTGTGAAAATGAAATTCAAAGGAGAATTGTAGACACTGAAATAACGGAGACAGAGACATCACCGTGTATAAACAATAACCAGACAGTGACTGAAAACTGTGATAAAAATAACGGAATCTGTGTCAAGGACGAATTCGCCTATAAGTCGATATCGTAGTATAAGTCCAGGGCCACTTAAATATTTTTGCTTGTAATATTTAAGAATTGAATCCTTGAGAAGGAAAAAGAAATATAAAATTTATGTTTATCATCTGATGATTAATAGCGCCAGTTTGGATAATCCAAGAAACTTACCATTTAATTAATTGGATTTAAATTGGATTTAAAAGTACTTATTATAAAATGCTTGAATTGAAACATATAGATTGGGCAATTTTGTGGTAATTTCTAATAGTTTTGTGGGATGCGTTTAAGTATTCAAGGTAAATCGATACATGCATGCTTGAAACGTAAAATACACCCCAAGTTTTTGTTTACCATTAAATTTCATTTTTTATGTATACACCAGATGCGGCCTATAGATCGTTTTGAATATTTTGATCCCCTTGAATTGCAACTTTAAAAAATGAAAGTTAAGTTGAATACGGCAACATGGTATGCAAATGAATACTAAATAGTATTATATACTGTGTTACATTTGTAGATCCCATTTGTTTATGTTAATACTTTAAAAATTACATCGAAGAAAAAAGCAGTAGAAGTAAAAATGTGTAATTATGAAAAGTAAGATTGAAAGTTAAAATGACAATAATAATAATATAAATATGAAAGATATATTGCCATACAATGCCTTAGTTGTAACAAATTAAAATATTGAATCAACATGTTTTTTACACGTAATTTCCAAATTCAATAGGGTGAATTCACCATGCATCGGACACATACCTTGCTTCGGACAACTTTAGGCAGTAAACTATCTTTCAACTTAAGAGTTTCGTGTATTTATTTGTTTCTGTCTTAAAGCTGAAGATTTAAATTTTTTAATGATACCGATTGTTATTATCATGTTGTGATAAAAATATCTCGAGAATGGCCTTGAAGTTACGTCATATTTTACATCATCAAAGGGGAATAACCAGAAATTTATGATTTTGCGATTTTTAGAGTTATCGTTCTTAAAATTCGACTTCAACGGAAAGGGTCAGACTTTGGTGGATAAAGTCAAAGATTGGTAATTTTACATAAATTTTAAAGAAATTTCACTTCAATGTTTGTATAATTCTTTTTAGAGCTGGTTTTCACTAATATGTTCATTTCTCCGTACATCGGACACAAATTAACCATGCATCGGACACTTTCCGATGCAAAGGTAAGCGCTACCATTTTCATACAGAACCCAGCTGATAGCTGTTTTTTGCGGAAAAAGAAAATAAAAAAACTATATTTTCAGTCAAAATACAAGTTATCGATATATGACGTCTGGAATTTGACTCAATTTATTTCTACAAACCAGAGTATGATAAACCATGAAAAAAGGCGCGAATAACCGCATTATAAGCATTTTAAAGCATTTCTAAGGCAGAGTGAGGTCTCTTGAGTCGTTCTACATTTGTGCAATGATATCGTCAATTAAATTTAAGTTGAGGGTTATTTCTTTGATAAAAGACAAAAATATATCCATATCAAGCAATTTAAAGAACTATAATAAAGGTACGATATTTTTCCGGTTAAAATACCGTCTGTCCGATGCATGGTAAACAATGTCCGATCCATGGTGAATTTTGACTTATTCCTAAAAACTCCATTTTTGAGGATATTTTCTCAATAAAGGGCATATAATTGTGTCCCAAATTGATATTCTAATCACAAACTAAATGTTAAACTCCATTTTGATAATTTTCCGTCGGTAGCGATATCGCTAGAACTTGTTGAAGTACAAGGGTATCCGATGCATGGTGAATTCACCCTACATGTTACATGTGTTACTTTACAGCGAATCCTACATACATGTACATAACACTTCACATCAAGTATGGGTTGAAAAAGTCAATGATCACTTCATTTATTTATACATGTGCAATACATATTTAAGATTTTTCAATTTTTATTTTTTTGACACTAAACATTCATTTTTTATTTAATTTTCAGCAACAAATAAATCACACGTAATATGCATATTGCGTTAGTGTAATTTTTGTCTACAGACCTAAGTTACATGTACATGATTGTTTAATTTGATCCACAACAAAAGAATATTATAATTCTTTTTTGTTTACATCTTGATACATTAAATCTATTTCTTAATGATATATGTTACATTACATTAAATTTTTGTTACTTTGCATTACCTTGCATTATGTTGATGCATGGAGTGCAAGCATTTTATAAAAGGGAAATAACTGATGAATGTAAAGAAATTAGAATAAAATTTGGTATTTCGGGAGGGGTTTATTCTTGTTTATTTTTATGATAAAAAAGAGATCAGACATTTATTGCATGATAGTGAGGGAAATATGAACTGATTCAGCCAAGAAAAATCATATTCCCCAGGGCTTCATCAGCCAAGAAAATTATATTCCCCGATGCTGAGGATGATATCTCTTGGCTGAATAAGTCTTCATGTTTCCCGAACATTCATGTAATGAATTGTTTATCATACCGAAACAAGCAAAACCTTTGAACTAAACATAAACTTTCAAATTCGGCACCGCTCTCAAATTCACTTTCATTTTTAACAAAACGTTATTAAAACTCTTTGGTCAACACATTATCATCAATTTTATGACGTAAACCTGGTTATTGTGACGTCTACTATACTCTCTGGAGATTTCTTTAAACGAACGATAATTTTTGCGGGAAAATGCACTAAGTATCCGAAGAGGTGCAGTTGCTACGAAAATCATGCTGACGGCCGGGAAATATGAAGTTTTACGGCCCGATCACTTGATAACTTAGAACCAATCAGATAACACGTTGTTTAGAATATTTATAATGAGGTATAATAATATAAATACCGTATAATAAGCCCGTGCAAAACAAGGTTGTAACACTATACTTTCTTTGGTAGCAATCAAAGGGTTTGCTAGTGCATCCAAATATCCGTCGATCATAACTCATAAATCCATTTGGAGGTAGTGGCTACCTTGCAGTCTTGTTTGAAAATTCATATTGAAATACGCACACCAATTGATAAATGTGACTCCCAGCTCGAGAGGACTAGTACAAGGACATTACAGGTACTGACGCGGTCTATTTTCAAGAATCAGGCAATTTTGCTTAAGGGGGATGTACAAGCCATATTGGATCTAGTCTGGTGTAAAATAAGAAATACCAAGAATGCGCTTAATACACTACTACACTAGCCCAAAGTTACTCAAAGTGTTAATGCACTAATAACCTACTGTTAGAGACCAAAATTAGTAAATAATTAAGTTTATTTTGTTTTAATTAGGAGGAAATTAATCATGTTAGAACTGCGCAGCTACAGCATTCACGAGATGAAAAATGCATTGAAAATGGAGTTAGTTTGATTCATTGATAATATGGCTACAACCATTTGTTTCGCTTTTTTCTTGTCATTATCCATAATTCTTGAAAATTTGATTTTTCATATGGGTGTCTTCCTGAGGCCATGTGTTTATTTCGTCCGCCATTCCTCTGTCACACGGAGTTCGAATAACATTGATTTTAGAATAAATGCGACCATAATAACATCAAGACAAGAAATTGCTAAGTAATAATCATTATGTTATATTACTTACTACTGTTATTTGTTGCATCGCATCGTCTGAATAATGAAAAAACGCGATTTTAACCCCACTCCAGCAAATCGGGAAAAACTGTTCTGTTTACAGCTCGAATTTCCTTGTTAATATTATTCCACTGAGCACGTGCTTGGCCTGTGCATATATCTGCTGTGGATAGATGCGTTTATTACCATGATTATATTTAATTTTTCATGGAACAAGTCTTGATAATTTGTTGATTTCTTTAAAACTCAAGAAAAAAGATAAAAAATGTCCTAAACATATGTGTTTACGTCGGGTCTTTTTTCTGTGGCGATAGAAGTTATTTTCAAATGGGGCACTGCAAGGAGGATGCTTAGCATTTAATTTGAAAAAGTTAAACAATATGCAGTGCATGAAAAACAAATTGTAATTACATGTCTTACATTCGAAAAGTTGGTACATATGTCTATTTTGTTCAGCAGTTAGACAGAAAAAATAGGCAGTTATAAGATTTCCTTCAGGCACCTCATATAAATAGCTAGATTGTTTGCAATGACCCACACATTGTATGGAGTAATGTTTGGACATAAAAAAGCATCATGTCTCATTATGTTATCAACGTTGTAAGCTCTCGCCCATTGAACACACGAAGCTGTTTCTTTGAAATTTAAAAGCAAGAACAATGTTTGCAAAGAAAGGTCCATTGCATATGCTATGTCTATCATCGCAAAAAACAGTGAGAGGCTATAGCCCCCCCCCCCGAAAATCCTATGTTTGTTTTTCAAAATAGTGCCAAAGATTCAAAAAGTTACATTACTTACAAAAAGTTGCATTACTAATTATGTGATGGAACATGTACTAGCCTTATAAGACCATTTGTTTTAAAAATATTTGGTTGCCCTCTCTCCCGATCTACTGCCTAGAAATGGCCCGACTCATTTTTTTTTTACATCCCATTACACGATATTTTTTTTCTTCCGTCAATAAATATGTTTAAATTTTAAGGAATTTTTTTCTCACCTATAAATACCGACCCAATAATTTTTCCTGAGTTGGGAGGACCACCAAACGTCATTTTAAAATAGATGTATAAAATATTTAATTATGTCCATTTTTTTTACTCTGTTAAATTGTAATTTTGACAAAACGGCAAATAGAAAAAATGTTTTTTTTTTATTTATTAAATCCTCTACTTAACGCTGAATGATTTCATTCCTTTTCCAATGTTGCTCCGCTGTAATGAAATTGTATACGAGGGGTGATCAAAAAGTAAAACTATATTTTCAGGCATTTGATAGTTGTATTATTGTTGAAATATTCAGTATTTTTCAAAGTGTAAATTGGAGGTCTTTGATAGCATATTGCTTAATTAAAAACACATCCCTTTTCAAACTTGCTTTCACCGGGCAACATAACAAGTATCATATTAACCATCTGCCTTCCTTCACTAAAACAATCTACCCAATCATTGATTCAATTTATAGGAAGTCATTTGTGCTTAAAATATTGTGAACAAATTCTTATACGCTACTTCAAAGGCATTTTTAAGATATACCATAAATATTTTAGTCGTTTGTTGAACGAGTTCCACTGAGACAACCATTTTTCGTGACAAGTAGCTGCATAATGACGTCATTTTCACATTGTGAGCAAAACTTTATTCAGCATATGCTATTTACAGAACTTGTGTTTGGCTATGCTTGCACCAAATTTGTTTCTAATCTGAATTTTTTTTATAGATACACATGTATCGAGATAGTTCGCGAACTTTTTGATCACCCCTCGTACTAGTAGGTACTAAAACACGGTCATTCATATCGATTTTATGTGTTTAATTTCTTTGTGTTTCAATGGTGATAATTAAACTTTTGATAGATATTATAAGTTATCTGTGGCAAACTTACAAACTATTAATTTTTAACTTTAATGGTGCTCATTTTTCCTTACCTGGAATCAAAGAGTTTAAGATTTTTTTTTATATCAATACGTACACTATTTAACAACTGTTCGATAATAATACTAAATAATAAATAACTTAAAGAAACACTATAACACATTTCCTCTTTTAAAAGTGTTCATATTATTTGAAATATTTTGCAACTGTAATTCTCTTCTACATTTAAAGATTGTTATGTCCCTCCATATTAAGAAGAGGTCTGGAAAACAAAATTCTGTACTAAAAATAGACCACGTGCTGCTATCCATGAACTACTTTCATGGTTCTTTACACTCTTTTTGAAAACAAAGATACATTGTTTTGAACTTGAAATTATCATTTAAAAGTGCAAAATTTAGACATTTTCTCAACAAATGGTTGTAGAGAGAACATTAATGCACAGTTTGCGTATTTTTTTGGATTTTTTAAGGCTTTGCTGAATTCTGTAGCTGCTAGTTCTAAGGAGCATATCAAAAGCATTTTTCTGCAAAAGTATAGATTATATATGCACAACATGCATTCAGTTATGCATATTTATTGTATCTTTATCATAAAGACTTAAAATTTGATCAAAATATAATGTATTTTAGCCATTAGAAGAAATGTTTACATTTCGTTCTCACTGCACTAAAGGTGGCCGTACATCCCCCTTAACATCATGTTAGGATTTTTACTCCAAAAAGGTATTTGCTCTCTGATCTCTATCTCTCACTCTTGGCGGGATCAACAATTATTGCAAAAACTTACTTTTTCCATAACCTGTGTCCATGAAAAAGTAAAGTAGAAGTTGTACGCTATTATATCAAATTACACCATTTTAAATTGTTCATTCCTACACAGGGAAAGATGACTCACATAAATTTGAAATAAGATTTACCTGACTTAATTAAGCTCATTTTAGATATTGTTCATACGTAGAACATGCTCTAACATATCCAATCAACAGAGTTATATTAACTGTGTATGCAGGTGATGAAGGTGTACTGCTGCACAAGCTAGGGAAAATGACGATTGTAAAGTTAAAGTAATCATGTTTATCAGATAGCTTGGTTGTTAGATTACCATTAACGTCTCATTCAATTAAAATATCCAAATATGATACAGTTGTGTCAGACTCTGTGGTACAGTGTACCTTTTACCTCAGGCTCACCGGGGGTATACGTATCGACATAAGAATGGAAGTTACCATTGTTGATTGACAATACGCCGTCGATATATCTAAATATCGAGTTGACGGCCACAGCAAGTGTTTTATTCTTTTCACGTATAAGATTTTGGACAAATTCTGCTTCATTTGAATACAAAAAATGATCTAATAACGAGGCCTGTAGGAATTCCAATAGATTGTTGGAAGACCTGGTCTCCAAAAACCAAATAGGTATTATCAATGAGAAACTCAAGCATCTCTTTTGTGTCAACTTCAGAGTACTCAAGTGTACAATAAGAATGTGTTTAACAAGATAATTTTGCAAATGACTAATAACAAGGTCAGTAATTTCCGAGTTCCACATTTATTGAAGAAATTAGATATAATTATACATATAAGATTTTCAGGATTAAACAAGTTGTATTTTTTATCAAGTCATTCATTATTTGTTGTGGACCCCCTCCACCTGGGAAAATATCTTTAGACCGCCCCTGTAATTTATTCAAACAATAACTGCACGCTATTACTTATCCAAACAAGACAAAACTTTTTTGAAATTTATTTAATAATTAGTAAATCACAGTTTAAAAAAGTATTGTTGAACGGTACAAAATTTGATTTAAAATCATTGTATTGGCCTCATATGTATAACAAAGTAACCGTATGAAAATTAAAGTGTCTTCTATACAGATATTTGAATAATTTTCAAAATTCCCTTATAATAAAAATGTTCATTTCCAAAACCGTGATAGAGGCCATTCTATATTTCGCAAGTAAGATTATATGTAAAATTAACACATAATATGTTTTACCTAGTTATCCTAAACCCCAATAGTCCTTTGTTTTCTCTTATAAATTAATAAATTACATTCAATATAAAATGTTATCCATAGAGACATGCAGCTGTACAGTGTACACCTTTGTGAACGCTAATATTTGAGGACAAGAACATTCCCTCTATATATAACAATTAAAACACTTTAAAAATTATCTTTTCAAAAATTAGAAATATTAAATGTGAAAAGAGAATTTCAAATACACAATTTTCAGCTCACTGGTTGATTATGAATTGATGATTTCTTTAACATCGTGAGACCCCCAGTTCAGCTGGAATTAGTATTCAATGTGACCATTGAAGTTTTTACTCATTTAACTTTTCTG
Organism: Saccostrea cuccullata; assembly: GCF_032062105.1. Taxonomy (NCBI): domain Eukaryota; kingdom Metazoa; phylum Mollusca; class Bivalvia; order Ostreida; family Ostreidae; genus Saccostrea; species Saccostrea cuccullata. Next base: position 3,309 of record NW_026923749.1, on the reverse strand, counting down.
AACTGGATCAGGGTAAAAGATAGGACCTCACAAACTTTGATTTATAAATGACCAAACAATAACACTGTGTCAGATTTTCAAGGTTAACAGAAGTACACAGCATAGGCACTTGTTTCGATGTACTGGACAACCTTATACATATTTTGGTAAAAAAAAAGTAGGGACGCCCCTAATACGAAACAAGTACCTGTAGTACATGTATACTGGGAATGAAAGAAATGGAGAACAAAATACCCCTGGTAGATGTAAATAAAAAGGCTTAGTAGGGTAGTCATCTTTAACAAAAAGTTTGTTTGTCCTCTCCCGACTCTTTTGTAAACATGAAAAAAATTAGGGTATGTAGGTATGTGGGGAAATTTTTTTTTTTTTTAGAAAATTTCAACATCTATTGACGGAATGAGAAAAAAACAAAAACAAAAACTGGCCATTTCCGGGGGTTGGGGGGGGGGTGTTAAAAATTTGAGGAAAACAGACAGTTTTGTTTAAGATGGGCTAGTCTACATAATTAGGTATAATGACATTTCATACAAAATTATGCATGTATATTACTACCAATAAAAATAAATGAGTCAATAAACTAAAAATAGTACAGTGAATACGATATCCCCTTCCAGAGCCTACTATATACCCGATACAAATTGGAATTATATGAGTTTGAATATCAGTATAATATGGATATATGTATGTATTTAAATTTTGTAGATCAACAATAATCAACACATTGTGTTGGTTTTAAAGAAGAAAGCGCTTATCAACATGTATTAAATAACACTAGATTGTGAAATTGCGTAGTCCTGGTGTAGAGTCATTCTGGTGTCCAGTTGTTCTATCGTCTGAAATTGTCGTGCACCTGTTATGACGTCATGATCATGTGACACAATGTTTCGGAGACCTTTGGTTGTGATAACTTTCGTTATACCTATCTGTCTGGTATTTGTGTGACCCCTCATCACTACCTTTTGGGTAGCCATTGTAGGGGGGATGAATGTCATAATCACGCGCAAATGCGCTCGGATTGTCATGATCATGTGTAAATGCAGGATTGTCATATGGCACTGAATTGGTATTTTCTGGCATGTAAAATTTCCGAGGGTGAGAATTTTTCCCTCTAGCGTTTCTTTGGATGTCAAATCCGCCATTGTCAACCTCACCCTCGTAACCACTGTTGCTTTAGAGGATTCCGAACGGCCACTTCCGCTTCCCTGATATCTGTGAACAAATCTATTTCCGCTATAAGGCCCTCGAGGCTCAGAAGATGCTGCCACTCCTCTGTAATCGTTTGAAACAAAACTAGTCTCTTGAGTCATGTCACCTGATGTAGGAGCATGTAGCTCTACCGACACTTCATATTTTTTAGCGTTAGTGTTCCGATTAGAACGACCCCTGATTCGTCCTGTTTGTTCTCTTGACGTGTCACGTGGTGCAGGGATTGGCGCGTAATTTTGTTCCTCACATATTTGGTAATTTTCGTAATTGTAAGGTTTTTCCTCTGCAATTTCCTCCTCAAATGTCCATCCAGGTAAAATAACTTGTAATTCATCTAGGGTAAAAGAGGTATCAAAATATAATTTTTTTTTATAGTTTCTAGATGTACTGACATTCTACACTCTTCATTCAAGAAAAATGAAACAACAAGATATTTATGAAAGCTTGTGCTTTTCCCCCATCTCTAACGTAATAAGACCCATTCTGTTAAACATAAATACAATATGACTCATATATCTCGGTACTCACCACGGGGTAACAGTAATACGTGTGTCTCGATCTACGATTTGCTTCTTCATAATCCCGAATTCAATTTCTGAAGAAGTGATGTCATCAAATGAAAAACGCATTCAAAAAGCCTGCAAATAAATTAAATTTTATAGTAGTTGAAATAATTTTAAGAACATTTGAACAGTTAAAATGAAATTCAAGTATGATTAATAGTATTTGGAATATTATTTCTGAAATGTCCATTCATTAAGGTATTTCTATCCTCCTATGATATCATAGGTTTTTGCAAAAACAGTTATTAAATTAAATTCATACCCAATAGAACAAAGTTTTTTGAGAAAAAAATGCTTTTCTATAGGTGTAATGATAAATAATGTTAAGTAATAGAATTTTTAAAATGTATATTTTCATTATATAATCAATTACCAGTATTCAAACTTTGAAAAATTGTGACAAGGGCAATAACTCCTTCTCAGATATCTCCATTCAGACATTTTCTTTATTGTACTATTTTGTACTATTTTGTAAAATAGTTTCTCTGATATTCACATTTCAAAAGTATCTTATAAGTACCAAGTATTTTGGAACTCTTAGCATCAGAATTATGCATTTCAACCAGTTTTTACATTAGGCCAGGTAAAATTAATCTTTAGATTCTCATCCTAATTTGCAAAAAAATTGGGGCGGGTGGGCGGATTTTATTTTTTATTTTTTATAATTGTTAATTTATATATAGGCCTAAGTATCAACAAAAAAATGGACGCCCGTACACATTTTTTTCATTACCTTAATGCAAATATGAATAGATTTAATTCTTTTCATATTCTTTTAAATATTTAAAGAAAATTTTTGCTTTAATAGTTAAATATTCATTGTTAATTAACAAATTATCAAGTACACATTATACGGCACATCCTGAACAAAATGAGGTGGAGATACCAATAAATTGTGTATGCGTGACTTCTTATTTTGCAAAATCTAAATAAATGTTCTAATAATTATTCTACTGAAAAAACTTGGCCTTCTCTTAAGTCTGTCTAAGATGTTATAGATTTTTTTTTATTTCAAAGCTAAGTCACACAGCTGGAGATCGTTATATATAACTTGACCAGGTGTCATTTTCCTCGTCTATTTTTACTTAGTTACAACCTCTCTACATACTTGCTCCTGCCAGTGATGGTATCTATATGTGTTTATGCTATTTTTTCTTCTCTGCCATCTCTATACTGACAAATTATTTTTCCTTACACATTTAAACTGCTTTTATTGCCGATTTTTCTCCATTCTTCACATGGCGTTTTTGCTATAAATGGCGAAAGCACTTTTAATACAGACGGGAGATAACTCTTAAACTTTGACCCAAATTCTTACTGAATAAAAATACATGAAAATACCCAAAAATGAAAATAAAAAACATCGGGGCGGGCGGGGATGAAATCTAAAGATTAATTTTATATGGCCTTATATTTACAATACCATTTTCAAAAAAAATTATTTAAATTTAATGTTTTCATGTTGATATACATTCTGTTTATTTATGTCTCCCATCTTAAATAATATGGCGATCCATAATATTTTTTGCAATAATTGGTC
>NW_026923748.1:0-21802 GCF_032062105.1 Saccostrea cuccullata | reverse complement strand
TCGACAGATTAGACATCTAACAAAGATTTTTTGACCTATTGATCAGATAAAAATTTTAAAGCCACTCCGCGAGAAAACCATGCAAAATTAAAAAAAAAATAAAATGAAAGTTTTATTTTATAGGCCTATTTTTAGGTCGTAAATCAATGAGTTTGGTTTTTTTTAGCCATTTTAGATGCTTTTTTATTTGAAGACTAGTTAAAAAAATAAATTCAGCTTAATCTGCAGAATGATCTATGGTCTACTACGTATTAAAATACTGAGCGTGGGAAATAATATCTACTTGTTGTAAATCGACTTTGAATTACCATAATTTGCTACAATTGTTTTGAATAACAGTATATTAACATATTTATGGACGATTTTTTTAGTATTTATAGATAAAAAGAAGATTCTAATTCTAATTTATTGTTTGAAATAGGAAAATAAAAATTATTTATATGGATCATATAACATTCTATTGTTTATTTTAGCCCCCTGTTATCAGTTTCCTGGAGATAAATTGTTATCTCCCTTTGTTGGAACTCTCTAGTATTTTTGGTTAAAAAAATGACAGGGCTGTATCAACATAGAAAGAAGACATGTATAATCATTTTTTCTTAACCTAGGGGGGTTGTTTTTGGGGCATCATTGCACTATGAAAGTAAAAAAAAACTTATCTCAAGATCTTTGAATGCGTGAAAGAAACAACATCTCAACTTCAATAAGGAAATAGTCCTTGTGCTAAGGCCTTTCATGTTGCATCGGTGTGTAGAGATGGAAATGTGAAAATCTCTAGTACATGCTTTAAAACCTTGACATTGTGCGTGACATTTTGTTTACTGGAGAAACAGAAAGTATTGTGTATGAATGAGGATAGAAGGCTAGTTACATTCTAAAATATCAAAATGTCATGATACACGTAATCAATACAACGTATACCTATTGTACAAAAAAAACACACGAGTCATTGCGGCAGCTAAAACATTTTACATTTGCCAGTGTGCAATACATCTTGACAAGAATTATTGTTTGTTTGTTTGTTAAGGTCCCTCTCAAGGATGTTTCCCTATATGGAGACGCCACCATGCACTCTTCACTGGAGAGTTGCAAATTTTGTCCTATGCTCGGCACTTATGGCCATTAAGCAGTAAGGGATCTTTTTTGTGTCAACACCCACTGTGACACGGGACCTCCTTCAAAAGGATCCCATCCGAAGGATTCGAAACCGTGACGTTAGGATCAACGCCTTAATTTGCGACTCTTGAGCAGACGCTCTAACCGCTGTGTTACGCGGGCAACTCTGCACAGGTAAGAATCAAAAACCAGGTTGGATTTAACATCTTTACACATGATAAAAAAGTGGTTATATAAATCATTCAAATATCGGGGGGGGGGTGCTGTTAAATTTTGTCAAATAAATTTTGTTAATATTATTTATTTCATAAAAACAAATTGTGTAATGCTTTGTAATTCATTTGAAACTTTTTTCTGAATTACCATGATTCATGTAATGCTAATAATACACCTGCAAACAGATTGTAAATTTGAAGATGAATGAGATATACTGATTTTTTTTTTGCATGTATACGGTATATGCATTCACTAAAAAATGTTGGCAGGGGGGGATGTATCGACTTCATTCAAGATTTTCTTTCCAGTCAAGGAAAGATAATTCATTTTCAAGTTCAAGTTATTCAATATAATTTTATATGTGCATCTACAATGTAGGACCCAGTAGTCTTTACTCTACCCACCTCCCCACCATGTAAATCCAAATTGTTTTCAGAAGGAAATAAGTAATGATACGGTTCAGCAACATTACTGCAAATGATGAGAAATGATCAACGTTTGGAACAATCAGAGAAAAGTGAATGGTTGAATTTTAATTTTTCACAGATCATGGGATTTAATCAGATTTTGTGAAATTATCCAAACTTATATAGAAAGTTCTTTTGTACAACTTAAAAAATTATTATATGATTTGGATTTGGAGAAAAACAAACTTTCGAAAGTGTATGGAAAACACAGATTTTCAAGACAATTTAAATGAAAATTAGAGTTGTATTTTCGCTCCTGGCGAAAATACAAGTCTAATTTTAATTAGATTGATTGAAATTTTAAATTGATTTTCAGGATAATATTGACTTAGAATTTAAAAATATTGCAAACAAAGATCTTTACTTTTACTATTAAATATACAAAATATATACCTGTAACTAAATATTTTTCATCATTTACTGACCGTTCACGGTAGCTCAGTCGGTAGAGTGCTCGCTTCGTGATCAGGAGGTCGTGAGTTCAAATCTCGGCCTCGACTGACCTAAGTCGATAAAAAATGGGTAGCAACTGTTCCTTCGCCATGCGCTCGGCATATTGAAGTGAAAGTTGCGGATCCTTCGGATAAGACCTTAAAAACCGAGGCCCCGTGTCAGCTGCAGGCGTTGGCACGATAAAGATCCCTTACTGCTCAATGGCCCGAGTGCCGAGTAAAGATCAAAATTTGAAGCCATTCACCGGCATACAGTGACGTCTCCATATGAGTGAAAAATTCTCGAGAGGGACGTTAAACAATATACAATCAATTCATCATTTACTGCAATGTAAATACAATGTACGTCGATACCAACTTACTATTTAATTTTTTTTCTCTCTTTAAAGTCATACATTCATATCCTGTCGCTTTTATATAATGTATATTATATATACTTGCTCTGCGATATCTCTTCTCGTAGAAACATTTTCATCTTAAATTGATATATGATGGAAAATGAATAAAACTCATTCAACTTATCTTTCAAATAGCTACATGTATGTTTGTACAGTTAGGAAAGACAATTTTTTATGTTTATTTGATCAAGAGTATTCTTTGTATCAAGATTGAAAAAGTGGAGATATGTTCAGTTAAGGTCTAAAAAAAAAAACAGGGCGTAAACAAAAGCCCTCGGAATTTCCAGAGTTGGGAACAGAAACAAAAAAAACTTTTTTGAAAAAATGATTTTAAAAAATAGTTCCTTTTTTTAACATCCTGTGATGTTTTGATAAATAATTCCTAGTCAATCGGATGTCATGATTATAAACCATGTTAAACAGAATTACGAGGAGGTACTACGACATAGTTGTATTTTGGGACCGCTGTAGACAGTTCCATTCATGTAAAAATAGATAATGTGCACATATATAGTGAAATTTTTATTTGACCTATTAAATAGCACGATTTACACATAAATTTAACTTACGGAAATAAATCATTTTTTTAAAATCTATGAAAACAGGGGAACTGGGAAGTACTTTGATAAATTTAATTTTGTGACCGTTCTAGGAATCCCCATGGATGTACAATTCACTGCAAACAAATATTTAAAATATAGCTTTCGATGATTGTAAACGCACAACCCACACATCAATTCATACAACTGACCTTCAGAGAGATGTTCATAAAAAATGCTATGTTTCGTCTTAAAAAATAATTTAGTAACATGAGGGAAATTTGCGAAGAACGAATTAATTTAACATTTTGCAAATTTAGTTCACATGTGACAAACATGTTTTATATTACATAAAAATGGCTAAATGATTGGAATAAAATTGAATTGATCAAGTATTTGCAATCACAGTTAATTTTATAAAATAAAATACTAAATTAGCTAGGTTTGGTCATGGGCGAAATGGGCCTTGACGTTGACGAGGTAGGACTGGTTATTGGCGGTGTGGGCTTTGACGTTGACGAGGTAAGAATTGTCATGGGCGACGTATACCTTGACGAGGTGGGTAATGTCAAAATCTAGAAGAACATTGTTGTAGACAAAGTGCGCCTTGTAGTGGATAGCGTTGAATATGGGTGTGTCCTGGAAGCGTTGTGATTAGGCATGGAAGAGAAAGGTGTTGTCATGGCTGACGAAGATGAGACGATAGAAATGGATCTGCTCGTAGACCTTGATGTCACTTCATAAAAAGAAGGAGAACCATGGCTTTTCCAGGGATACTCAATGATGCGATGTTATTTTAATATATAGACAATTTGGAAAAAAATCGATAACTATATTTAATCTAAACGCAAATATTTGAGTTCTTTACAATGCTTATTTAATATTTCGCTCAACATGTATTCATTGTTTGCTCTCAATACGCGCATTGCTTCATTTTTGCTTCGGTTTTGCACTGCGCAGAGCAGTCGACGAGTTTCTGCCCTAGAGTCGTGGAGTTAGGAGTTTATCCTTATTGCAGATTCGAATCCTGTAATCTAACGAGCATCGAGTAGACTGGTCCTTCGAATATACTGAATAAACTGAGGACCCATGTAGCAGAAAATAAGTGAAAAATTCTCGAAAGATCATCAAGCAAACGAAACAAAGATGGATTGATATTCCTTGACATTTAAAAAAAAAATAAACTTAAAATATAATTAGGTATGCAGAGAACAGACACCGCTGAAAGATATATACATGCATCGGTTGTAATATTATTCTGTATCAACTTATCTGCTTAATTCCTTCTTCATCGCAGCATTGTTAAGGCTGCATAAATGGGGCGGAGCCTAATTTATACGAGAAATGTTAACTGTGGCAGCACAAAAAAATAATTATTCCTCATAATGCCGCAAAATAAAATAATTTGCAATTTTAAACTGAATAAGCATACATGTATCGGTTGTAATATTATTCTGTAACTTAAATATTTGTGTTTGTTTATTAATTCTCTTCCTTAGAGTCATTTTAGGATTATGATATAAACTCCAGTATCTCAATTTCAACGGAACTTTGAAAAATGTCGAAATTTGCGGGGGAGGTAGATACATGTCCATGTATCAGATTTGAAGATTTCAACGCAGAACGAGACTTATTTACTTGTATTTCATATCATGAATTCAATATTCAGTGAAATATATTTCACGCTATTTAAAGTTTTGCAGGAAGGTCCTTTTTTCCGCAATTCAAATCACCAGTGCTTAAATTTATTTTTTCTTCATTTTAAAATTTAAACTTCTTTGGTGTGGTTTGGTTTGAAGTGGTTAATACTTTCAAAGAATTTCATAAGTTTTGGAACTTACACCCATAAACACTCGTCACTTCTACTTTTTGCTGTATCAGTGATTCTTAAAAGATGTCGCCATATCTAACATTAGACAGAAATCCGTACGATTTTTTTCTCTTAATTTTCAGCGTTATTTTTTTCCTTCTGGTTTATAAATATCCTCATTCTTAATATCACTTTCGATGTATGATATTGTTTATTTCTTCAACATTGGGTATATTGTTTTTTTTGGGGGGGGAAAGTCAACAATAGCTGTATTTAATTCCTAAACATATGGGAAATAATTTTCGAGTGGGATTTCATTCATTCATCATGTTCATTTCAACGGAATAATTTAAGAAAATTGAAACATACATTTCTTTGAATAATGGGATTATTTTAAATTAGTTTTTGAATAAAATTTATTTTTAGAAAATTTTTCATGGTATTCCCATCGTCCGTATGTTTTCTTTATTTTCCCCTTAGCCCTTTCGAACTGTTGATTTAGTTTAGAATTATTTATTGTTGATGTAGAAGGCTTTATGTTACCAGAATATATATCCAGTCAAAGAAGGGTTATGTTTTTTTTTCTTGAACTTTATCCGGTTGTCTTTTTATTCGGATATTTTTTTTGCTTGTCTACTTATCCACCCCCCGTTTTTTACACACATTTTAAAATCGACAGTTGACCGCCGTGGGCTGGCAATATGGTACATCAGTATGATTAACTATAGATTAATTGAAATTAAAATAACTCAATACGCTCGTACATTTTGAATTATGGTATTATTTTTCAGAAAAAATATAAGAACGATTATACGTATATTATCGTTCTTATATGCGCTTCCTTTTTTCTTTCCGCATTAAATTTCAAATTTTTGTTACACTTTGAAATCCAGTTTTATTTCTTGCTCACGAAAAGCAGTCGACAAAAATTACTTCCGTGTTTACAATACCGCGACTTTGTCGTCGTTTTCTGAGCATTGTGACGTCAATAGATAAGAACCCTTTTCTCGTAACGGCAGTCATATGAGTCTTCTGGTGTACCACATGAACAATTACGACTCTCGAAAATGCTTCTTTTAAAAAGATCATAATTTGAAATACAGTTGTGTCGTAGTTTAGTATGTATGATGTTAAGTCGTTTATTACCATTATAGAATAAAGGAGGGGATCTGTTGGTATTTTGTGCGTATTTTAAAGTTACTAAAAGTTGAGCTGTTTCTTGTGGTAATACTCAAACTATTCCCTTAGTGTATTGTAAGGTGTATGATTGGGTTCTACAAGGGATATATGTACAGTATAATGCTTTTTCTCTTACTCTATCTGAGTTAATGATTGGACTAATAATTGTAGGGCCGCTCTATCTGAGGGAAAATCACAATTTATTTAAAATTTTTGTTATCAAGAGACGTGGACTGGATATGGCTTTTGCACCGTGTTTCTACACTAGGTTCCTTTTGATAGGAAAGAACCGAGTGCCTCAATCTTCTGCAGATTTACTGCACCCAGAACTTACCATCAATTCCCTAGATCACCTACCACTGGTGCTTATTCTACTCTTACCCTTTTTCTCCTTCTAATGATTTCCTCTTTTGTTCTTTCAATTTCAGCCGTAACTTTCTGAATGCCTTATTTCCCTAAAGCATCGCTTTATATACCCTTTGACTAGTCTATTCCAAGGGTATTCAGGTCATTCCATTATTCATTATCCAAGGTCTTCTCTGCGTTTATGTAAACGCCCCTTAACCATTACAGTATTATATCAGGAACAAACGATTTCCTAAATATTTCGAGTCTGTATCTATGAATAGTGTAGTCCTCTCTATTGCGTCTTTTGTAATTTGACTCAATACTACTTTTTGAGTGAAAATACTTTATAAATAATCAGGTACGTTTTTAACTATATTTTATTGAGTTTCTGAAAGTAAAAGGTTTTGGAAAAGTACAAGTTTTGTATCCAAGGAATTTGCTTTCATGGCGGAAAAAACTGTCTGCCAAAATAAAAATACTGCAACATTTTCTATCTCGCTGTACTCATGCGCTTAAATGTTGAAGAAAAAACCTTGTTTCTAAGTCCTAAGAAATGGTGTCGGAAGACTGAGAATTTTTGCACAGTACACTGTATTCAATAAGGATTATAACAACATAGTCTTTACTTTTGAATTTTCCAATTCAATGTCAATTATTAGTTACACACCATCAATTAAAGTCACAGTATGCTTTACAATGAAATTGAGTATATCATATCTTCTTTTTAATAACACTTTTTGTTATAAATTTTTCTATTAACGATACAAATATTTTAAAGGAAACATGATATTGACTTATCATTAAATTTCAAACCACGTTTGTATTTTTTGCTATGATTTTTAGCCTTAGTTGAAAATGTCAAACCATTACGAACTTACATAAAAAATATAATTGTTAATTTTTATATCTGTATTATTAATTATGCACTTCATAATTTAGGTTAAAATACGTTAAATATCGTAGAAGAAGGGTATGGAGATAACAAACAGTATTCAATCTCAAGGTCCATGAAACAATACAAAACAAGAGCAGAGCAAACAGAAACCTTCGAAACATCAGAGGTGGGATCATGTGCCATGGAGGAGTGAGCATCCCCTGCCGACCGGTCACACCCGCGGTGTGCTTATTGTCATGATCGTAAAATAACGGAAAAATTTTTTTCAATTAAGTGTATAAATAATGGACTTACAATTGGTATGAAAAACGTCAGTCAGCATTTGACTCAATGATACATATGTAAATTGTATTTTCGACGAGGTCACAGAACTTTCGAAATGATGACTGTAAACGAGACTTCTGATATTCTTGTTTCATGAACTTGCTTGTCAATAACCTACCTCGTTTCAGAAATTGTTTGAATGTAGAGCATGCTCTTGCGTATCGAATCAACTGAGATATATATACACTCCGTATGCAGGTGATGAAAGTATATTGCTGCATAATTAAGTAAAGTTAACAATAGAAAAGTTAAAGTCGTCAGGTTTACAATATAACTTGGTTGTTGGATTCCCATTAACGTCTTTTTCAACTAAGATATCCAAGAAGGAAACAGATACAGTATGTCAGACTCTGTGGTATTTTCATCTCAAGCTCTCCTGGATATATCGTATCGACATAGGAATGGAAATAACCATTGTTAATTAACAATACGTCGTCAATATATCTGAAGGTCGAGTTGAAGGCCACATCAATTCATTTGTACCTTATCATATGTTTTATTGACTAAATGAGCACTCAGTTAAAATCTATATAGTTTGCTAAAAAAGCTGTTTTTTTAACTTGTAATGCAGCGTTTATGAATTGACTTTAAAAAGAATACATAATAGAAAAGTGCACTGCACACTTCTATTGCAAGTTAAACCGATTACTGTTGCCAAAATGTATTATTGCAACCATTATTTAAATTTCGTCACTATTGAAATAATACCGCATATTTGAGTTCATCTCACAATATGCGCCGTTATCAAAGCTCTATCGTATTATTCTATGTCATCATTCACCTCCTTTTTGTGAAAAAAACTAATAAATGTGATAAGCCGGAATTTATTTATCCATCCATACAGCGTCGGTACTTAGTCACTAGATTTACGGGTTATCTCCCCTTTTCTATGTATCAATGAAAGCGAAAGGTGGGTGATGAAAGTATCCGATTTATGTTTTTGTATTGTGAAATATTTTATAATAATTTCCAGTTTTTAAAGTTAAGTTTCAGTCAAAGATGTAAAACAGATTATCTTATTAACATTGATATTGCTCGATGGCAAGTATTTTATTGGATTGAAACAGATAGATTTGCCACCCGTCCATGCTTTAAACACTGGCACATGGTACAAGATTACAATGTGAATAATAACCGACTTCATCAGCAGATTTTGAATGAATAAAAACTTGCTTAGTGAAATAATATATAAACAAAATGAGCTAATGTTAAAAATAGGTATTAATTTCAACTTTATTCGGTCCATGTTATTCAAGGTCATTTGCCAATAAACATCCGTACACATGGTTGCCTATATTTAGTTACTTAGATCCCATAGCCTATCTTTAGGGGATTAAAAAATGGGAATATCCATAATTATAATTCTTACAGTATGCGTATGCTTTTGAAACTTTGGGTTTGGTGCATTTATCAGTTTATTTAAAATATTAAGTGATTTTTAAAAATAAATAAATGTTCAAGGATAGGGTTACCCTAGCTGTGCCATACCAGTCTACCTTTGTCCTAAAAACAGTGAATAAATAAAAAAAAAAATACAGATTGAGAAGTAATAAATGTTTGACAAATCTTCAGAAATGTTATTTAGCTAGATTCACAAAGGGACAGAACTCTAAAGTATATAAATTTTAATCAAGGCCATTTAACTTCAACAAGGGTCCAAAGAGAGGCATGAAAGATATGCAATTGCGACAAAGGCAGTAATCATTTGTGAAATAAAATAGTTTGAAGTAAAATAAATAACAAGTTTTGGTGCTAAAGCCTTTTGAATGTAGCATTACAATAATGCATTTTATGATATGAATGAAACATCAAGTAAGATGTGTATTTGTTTATACATATTTACAGTTGTACACATGCTATATGACAAAACTCAAGGTAAGTAAATATGAATGATGACTAAAAAAGTAAATAGATTTTGAGTCAAAAAATTCAGTTGGATGGAAGCATTACAATCAACAATTCAGGCTGTAAAATCTGGGAGGCATACCCGGCATACTAGGTAACATGCACCAGAGTTGAATTGTACATTGTCTGTCAAATCCACATAATAATATATTAGGACCAGCAGCATCCTCACCTATTCGGATATCACTTCTCTTAAGGGGCTTGATAGGGAGGACAACTTCAGATTCAACAAGAACAATAACAATGTGGGCATAGTAATTTAGGACCTCAATGGTTCATTAGTAACAGTTGATATAAATAGGATTCCCCAAATTTTATTTTAATTAACTACATGTAATATAAAGCAAGGCTAGCTACTATTTTGCTGGTTAATATATGTCAAAGGGTTCAGATTAAGTAAGACGGGGCAAAGGGCATGTTTCGCATATTTCTTGTGTTGTCATTTTGGTCAATGGTGTAGTTAAAATTATACATAAAGGAAATAAAAGAAGGCCATGCTGTTCGTTCCTTGGAAGCCGTCTCCAGTGTACATGAGCATAATCATGAATTTCTCTAACAGCGCCTTTACCTTAATTGAGAAGGTTTGATGATAACATAATATAAACACATACATTTAAAGGGGCTGGGTGGTTGTGGCCATTTTAAGGCTATTTGGATCTCCTTTAGAAGAAGAGCTCAATAAAGATATAACTGATCAAATTTTAAAGCTAAAATTTATGAAATTTTTTCTTTTCCAATTGATAGTTGACAGCTTAAGATATCATATATCAAAATTTAAATTATATCTGGTGGTTAATAATTGTTGACCCCATAGCCTCCTTAATGTCTTCTCGCCCCTCAACAGCATAAAGGCCTTGTATCCTATAAAGTTGTGTTCAGTAAATGAAAAGTTTTGTACCATCTTAAGTTAACATGAAAAATCAGGTAAACTTATTTTAGTAATTTATTATATATGAATTATTTCACAAATGTTTATTATTTACACAGAGATTAATTTCAGCATGGCTTTTATTTCCTAACAATGTTCTAAAAACACTGGTCTTGTCACTTGTTTAATATTTATACAAGAAGAGAACTTTGGGTATTGAAATACAATTCTGCAAATAAAAGACTATAAAAAGAAGTTAAATAATAATTTATAGGCTAATTGAAGCACTGTGAAATAAATAAATTGTCAAGAGTACTAGGAAAGTAACATAATTAACATTTATTCCTTTGAGTTATCTTTCTCATTGGGGAAAATTAACCTTAAAATAGGAATTGTAACTCAAATTTCCTGAACTTTTACCAATTTTACTCATTCAATATGACATTGGGAATGAGGGACAATTTACAGAGTTCTTCAGTTGCTACAGTCAATGCAGGCTCATTTGAATACAGCTCACAGTGCTTGTACTTTCTATGTATTTTCCTAATATTGGCATATGCTGTATGAATGGTCATCCAACAATAATAAATAAATAAAATAGAAAGGGTTATAATGAGATTTATAAGGTTTAAATTGGGGCTTTTTTTTTCAGTGTTGGTTACTGAGATTTGCTGCTTTAGTTAAAATTCTTTATTCACAGTTTTAAACTTGCAAAGGGTAAACTGTTTAGATAACTAGTTTTCTTTATCACTAATAAGCACTAAAGGCGAGTTACCTAACAGCAGGGGGGGGGGGTTAACACATATTGTTCCACAGGCAAGGTTACAATCCAAACCATTTCCTACAATATTTACTGTTGGAAATTAAGACACATATGCATATCTCAGGGGGCATTTTCCCATTGAAAACATCAGTTCAAACCCAGGTGCCATTTGCATGTAATATGTTAGGTGTTTATCTCTCATCTGAGCAGTTACATGTAGCATAATTATTTTATGTTACTTTACAAATTTATCTCATATGGGATTAAGATGCATTAGTTGGTGCATATATATGTACATGCAGTTTACATCCAGCATTAGCTAGTGGGTACAAATACAGGTTAGCTAGGGGATACAAATACATGTGTGTAGGAGTTACAAGATTCATAGTATTAAGATTAGATAAACTTCTCCAGCATTTTAGGGTTATTAGATATAGGATAGGTTTCCACTGACTAAACATATTAACTTTTATGCTCTCTATCATATATCCATTTTCTACAGCCTTAACAAGATTTTGAAGTCTATTATTTAAATAACATATTCCATAACATATTTTTGCGGGGGGGGGGGGGAGGGGGGGAGCTTAAGGTGTGAAAAGATCATGCATTTTTGATAGAGCATCAGCTAGGAAGGGGTTTAGAATGTAGTCATATGTGCCTTCAATGTCTGCTGCAGTCCAACTACATTTACAAATTAGCAGTAAATACAAAGTCCTCCATTGTGTGTCTTGGTTTGTAAGGTACTTATTATGTTCCCCAAACGAAGTTGGGGAACATATTGTTTTTACTCTGTTTCTTATTATTATTATTCTTATTATTTTTCTTCTTCCTGGGAAAATCTTGTCCACGAGTGATCTTGTAAACAACACATCTGACTTAGGTGAAACCTTTTTAGGGTTAGTAGGCATGTTATGTAGAGTTGCCGAACGAAGGTCATTTTGCGCGCACGTGCTTGCAAGAGCGCGCACGTGCAGCACTTGAAATGACCAATATAATGGATATTGCCGTAACTTTTCTATTTTTTGATGAAAAGTCTTAAAACTCATAATGTAAGGATATATTAGTAGTATAGACAAGATGACATGGTCAAAATAGCAAGATTTCACGCGCATGCACGTGCGCTTCGCTCTGATTGGCTGAAACTAAAGTCTCAATATCTTTCTTGTTTTAAGTCAAAATCCTTTGAAATTTTGAACTTAGTCACACATTATGAAGGTCTACAGCATGATATATAAGACTTTTCATGAAAGCACCTACGTGCACGTGTGCTGGAAAGAGCGCGACACGTGCAACATGTGAAATAACCAATATAATTGACGAAGCCGTAACATTTCTATTTCTTGATGAATTTTTTTGAAACTCATAATGTAAGGATATATTAGTAGTATAAACAAGACGGCATGGTCAAAATAGCAAGATCTCACGCGCATGCACGTGCGCTTCCTTCTCATTGGCTGAAACTAAAGTCTCAATATCTTTCTTGTTTTTTGTCATAATCCTTTTAAATTTTGAACATAGTCCTACATTATGAAGATCTACAGCATGATATATCAAAATTTTCATGAAAGCATGCGCATGTGCACGTGCTGCAATCTGGTTGGCTGAAACTTTAAATGGCTATATCTCCTTTGTTTTTTGACGAAATGCTTTGAAATTTAAAACAGAGAAATGCATTAGGATATCTTACAATATGATATAGAAAAAAATTCATGAAATACCACGCACATGCACGTGTGCTGCACTCTGATTGGCTGAAACTTAATGGCTATAACTCCCTTGTTTTCCAACCAAACAGGATGGGATTTAGAACATAGATAGATATAAGGACTCCTACAAAAAGGTATGGCCATCATGGACATGCACGCACGCATGCATGGAACAAGTGGAATTAAAATGCTAAAATTTGAATGAAATTGGTACACTTCTGGGTAAACGTTGTTAAAGTCTCAAATGCATAGAGTTTGTCTTATTTAATGAAACTTATAGGGAATAGTGCACCAAAATGGAGTTGGGGAGCGTTTGGGGAACATCTGTAACGGTTCCCGTTACAATTAGCACTAGTTATATACAAGATTTAATCAATTTTAAATGGTCCTTGAAGAGTTCACTTTCAATATAAGTGGTACATGTATAACATTATTCCCTCAGAACTGGCAAGATACATTACCAAATATCACAAAACATGTTCTGCAGTTTACAAATTGGGCATGGGAACACCTTTAAAATTATTGTCAACAATTCAGGAATAGCATAATCATGCTGAAAGGGAAAGAGGGGGGGGGTTAAAGAGTAAAGGTGCTCATTCATCTTATTTCTCATCTCTGCATGAAAGTATTTTATCACCTAAAAAATAAATAAATAAGAAATAAAATTCAAATTTATAAACAAATAAATAAAAAGGGGGATCTAAAAAAAAACAACGTATTTTCTACACAATTTTCTTACAGTAGTCCAGGTAGTAGTTCTCTCTTGCCAGCTGGATATTAATAATGGAATCTGAGACCCAAAGCAAAAAATAAATAAAAAGATATAAATTCAGGAGGGGGGGGGGGTTAGGCCTAATTAATTTGAAGGGTCAGACCAGAATTATTTTAATGCAGGATAGTTCTAAAGTGGGTTGGCAATGAGAGAGTGATGTTCACGATGGATGGGTTGCTGAGGGTTTTGAGTAGGCTAGGAGTCCATAGTGGGTGGTTAAATTGAAGTTGCCTACCCCCACCAGGTGGCGGTGGGCACCTACGGTGCCCATGTGGCGAAATCGTCACCTTCAATTTAACCATTGAACTGTTGATTTTGTTGACTTTTTGTGGTTGATGTTGATATATGTGATGGTTGATGTTGATATATGTGATGTTGACTTTGAAAATTATATCTTATACAATTTAAAGCTAAAGCAAAATAATATAATTATAAAAGATAATTTGTGTTGAAATGTGTCCGTAGCACGAATGAGGTCAACCCAGCGTGCTACTTTACCCGTCAGGGAGGGCACAACTTATGTTGATGTTGGGGGTATGCCATTTTGCCGGCTGCCCCACTGTTGTGTAGACCACTGTGGACAATACCTGCCAACTCGAATAAAACATTAAACTTAAATACGTAGCTTTTGTTTATTATATACATAGGTCTTTGATAATTTTTCAATACTGATCGTTTTTTCAACGCTGGCTGCAATAGTGCTATATTAATATAAGCTAAATCACTGATCATCGTACTGTAAATCAAATACAATATAATGGAAACGTTTAAAATTCCTGGCCTCGGTCTAAAACACGTTGTTAAAGTAAAACTCAAATCGCATATGTTTTAGACAGGACACTGCAAACGTGAAATTAAAAAGTTTGTTCATGTACGTTCATTACAAAAAAGTATGACACTTTGCAATCTCGTTCGGTAAAATTTACTCTTCTGATTCTCCGTTTAGGAGGAAAGCGTGGACAAAGGATATTTTTTAAGCCGTGGTGTACTGATAGAACAAGGACAGATCTTTGCTGTTATTATCCTTCAGAATTATACAGTCAATCTGATTGGTTTAGAGCAGGTCACTTGCAGGGAGACAACTCGTGATGTCTCCCTCACGCGCAGGGTGACAACTGTTATCTCCCTTCAGTTGACAATGAAATAGCGTGAGCGAGCATGCAGGACTACAACTGTGTTGTCGCCCTTTGAATGAAACAACAGTGGTTTAAGCGAGATAACTCCTATTTATAAGTACAATTGCTAAATATGCGGGATCGGTAAACAATAAATTCTAACGCCTCGGAGCGCCCTCGGGTGACAACCCTACTAAGACCTGATAATTGGTGATGTCTCCCTTCAAAACAGTCCATAATTGTGTATTGTGTTCTCAGATTTAACCTCAAAATCCTTCGTTATATGGGATAGACATCTTACATTTTGATCTGAGGCGGTAATTTATGTATGTATGTTTATTTCACTGTTTTTATTCCTTATGATTTAACCGTTTCCATGACATTTCTTCGTATGTTTTCATACCGCTTTTTATAAGTGCTATCATCGTGATCAGAGAGAAGAAGATATCCTCCATCAATTTATTTCTTTTTAAGAAAACGCTCTTTGGAAATATATTAGGTAAATTAAATATCTACAAACACCTTGGTTCATTGCGATGTCACCAACTTTTACGACGACTGACCAAAGGGAATTTTATATTACTATTATTAAATCGTCCTCCTTCATTTGCAACAATTTTGCTTGCTGCAATAAGGTCGTCTTCTACGATTTTTGGACGGGTGGGGGGGGGGGGCTACAAACCCTTACAATCTCCGTAATGGTGCGTAGATTGATTCATTCCTCACAGATTTCGACTTAAATATTAGCAAGTGGCTATTTTGTTAATGTTTCTTACATTAACTCATAAAATGTAAAAATGAAAGACATTAAACAATCCAAAAATATACAGTCTTCTATAAATCTGCTACATTTCGTTTTTTCAACATCTCAACTTAAATTCATCATCACCGACATTTACTTTTCAAGTTACGTAGGGTATTGTAAATTGCAACCACAAGTCTCAGTGCAACATACATGGCTACTGGTCTGAACGACTGGTAAACACGCAGATTTATTAAACCTGGTTTTTGCTTATAAAGCTCTTTGTTGTGAATAGTTGATAAAAAATAATCCATCTTATTGGAAGAAAGTTGAATGCAAAAGTATTTTGTTTTGCCTGGAGTCACCCATATATATAAAAGATTTTTACCATTACGGGAACGCTGTTGAATTGTAGCACTTTCCAGAAAGTATCAGTTTGAAAATATCAAAGATTGTAACATTAAAGTAGCTTTTATTGTGCATATGTCCGTGAAACCAATAACAACTCATTAAATTAAAAATTAGAGAAAAATACAACTAAAAGATAAGATGTTGAACTCTGACTCAGTACCTTGATATATGCCTGTCCTTATTTCAGTGTTTCAAAGAAATATTATGTATAACATGTATGTATTAAGTATCATGTACATGTACATGTATTATGTACATGTTTTAGACTTTATTGCTAACTATGATGCACTGTAATGTAAAATACGTCACTTTTTATGTCAAAGGTTTTTAAAGATTTAATACAATTTATATATGTATTTTTTCAATTCTATATTGAAGTATGAGTTGTTGACAACTCACTGTATTCACATCTTTTAGAATTTTTATAAATAGCATATTTAGTAATTCAATAAATAGTACGTTGTAAATTGACATGAACAACGTGTTCGCTAAAAATAGCTTGTTTGCTTGTTAACGTCTCTCCAGAATCTTTTATTTGTATGAACAGGTCGAGACCAATAGATTTTCTGATGTCAGCATACATTTGCATGTAAATTAGCTATCTGTTTACTTTACCCACTGATGAATGAGTCGCAATGCATTGTGGGCTACTACAAGTACTGAGCATTGTTGAAAATAAAGGCCAAATTATATTGTCCTTTGGAAAACTTATTTTCAATTATTTTTGTTTACATTGATGGAAGAAATATTTAAAATGATGCATATTTTTTTTCATTTCTATGTTCACATTTACAAAATTTGCTTTATGAAGCCTTATATTAACTTTTAATACATCGGCCAATACCATTGTTTAAAGAGACGTACATGTATGTGCTATCCTGTCGATAAAGCGTTGAGTTTTTTCACGTGATATGCGTGTACATAGTTTAAGGCAGCAGAATAAGGTGCACTATTATTTTTTAGCCCCTAGATATTATCAAAAAGTTTTTAATGCACATAAAAAAACCAAAGCTTTTGCACATATTTTGAAATTTTAAAGCAACTATTAATTATCTAAAACAACTCCAATATTAAATGTTAGCATAGAGCAATGTCTTTGGAATGTAATCTTTCAATTTCGGACTTAAAAATGAAGAAGCTGTACGGTTTTTCCAGTGGCGAAGTGAATTTTCATGTGCAGAAACCGACGAAAACCACGTGTCGCCATTGAATCGTTATCACGCAGTAGAGTGTCAAGCTTTGGGACTCATTCACTTGATTGGCGAACGGGTATGACGAAGATATCGTCACGCGTTGAAAATTGCCTTCCATGTAAGGTAGTGGTCTCGACCTGATTAAGACGCCACAACTTACCACTGAAGGATTCCAAAGAAGATGGGCAAACAAGGCGGGCAGAATGCCTAAAGCGTCAAATATTAAGAAATCATATTAAATTTGTGAATTGATTATTTAAATTAACTTCTAATTATTGAAATCTTTGAAATTATGAAAAAAAAAACTTTTCTGAGAGAAAAAAATCTCGTAAAACATTTTCTTTCATAAAATTATTAGTTGGTATTCGTGGGATTCTAACCCTAGCAATAAAAATTCGAGGTATCAATAACATACTGCTTTGAAACTAACGCGTTAACCACTCTGCTACACCGCTCATGGTGATTTTAGGCATTTAAATCATGTTTATGATATGACCCGCGACTTAATGGACTTGAAGTATTTCTCGGAAAGATGCTAATGTTGTGTCATAAAAGTGTACTTTTAAGGTATAGTGGGTCTTTGCTCCATGTTTTTTGAAAACAAAAAATGTGTATTTTATTGCACACTTCTAGAATCATCTTTCAAAAAAATGGAGAGAAGACCCAACCATATTGAAAAATTTTGTTTAAGTATGAGAAAATGATCGTTTTTGTTCTTTTTAGTGTGTGTAAGCTTTTTTATAGGCAAATATTTTCGGTGATTGTGAGATTTTTGTAAATTGTAGAGATTTTACATAAGGTATACTTTAATATTAGATGAAATATCAAGTAAAATTTGGATTCAATTCAGATTAAAATTTTCACTTCTTATATCTGTCGCACTATAGGCATCTGCTCGACTTATCCGCCCATCTTCTTTAGATCTATACTCCGCACTCAGGGTCATTGCGCTGTGAATTTTTTTGTGCCGACATTCAGGTTACATTTACCTTGGTCTCTCATACACTGGAAGGTAAACATCTATAAGACTATAAATATCTGATATTTTAGTGGTTTTGAAAACTGATTACGGCGAGGTCCGCTGTGTGCCATGATGTCAATTACGATATAGGTAGTATTCTCAACCTGATGAACTAAAATAAACAGGAATAAAGTCAGGTTTAAGACTGCAAAGTTAGTAGGCCTTGTTATATATAAAAACAATTGATATTAGCAAAATGTGAACAACACTTAATATTTCTAGCTACTTTAATTGCTAGGTAAGACAGACAGACAGACAGACAGACAAAAGACTTCGGACAAAGTAAACACTGCGTGTTTTATTTGCATAATGGGTTTCTAAAACCTTTTCAGATTAGGAAATTCTATGCCTTTTATTATTAAATGATAACACACTATTTAAATAAAAATTAATCTGATTTAATCTATAATATTGTTTAGCAATTTCCGCATATTTTAGGGCATTTCTTAGCCTGTTGAAGGTCTAAACAAGCAACCATTACAAAATTAAAATCAGGACATCTTGGATCTGTATCAATACATGGAAGCTTTGTTGTATGTGCAGGTGGCTTTGTGGTATGTGCACGTATGTTAGTGCATTGTCCGCAAGTTTTCTCACAAATATGTACTCTGGAGGGATCAGGACAGACCGTTGATATGAAAGTGAAATCATTACAACGCGGGTCTTTGTCACAACTACCGTGTAGACAAGACCTCGCTACTGTAGGCAGAGGTTATGGTGGTGGTGGTGGTAGTTGGCGTGGCTGTAGTATGCATCGTTGGTATAAAAGTTGTAAAGTGAATTTCTTGGATAAAATAAAAAGCATGATTATTGTTATGATCTTTAAACTTATAAACGGTTAAACGTTATTAGGTCTTTCCACCTTTCTGTGGAAAGACCTCTTGAAATGCTTCTGTTTCTTTTTATTTTATTTCTCCCCTTAGCTTTTGAGACGGTAAGACTTATCGAAAAACTTTTTAGTTCATGATACTGGATATATAAAGTTATTCCGAAAAACGACCCCGTATGTTTTAACTTCTACCCCTTACGCAGTTATTGGCCCTTTCACCGTTAAGCTTGTTATCGCTACTCCTCAGAAACCGTAAATCGTAGAGATTCAAAACCTTCACCATTGTCTTGAACTAATTTAGGAGACTTTTCAATCTATTCATTGCGAAAGTTTTCTTTGACCCCTTCAATGAGTAATTGCCCCTGAAAGTTTATAAATTTTACAAAAAATTAAAAATTTTCAAAACGAAAAGTCGTAGAGACATGAAACCAACTGCATAACATTCAATGACCTTTTGCCTTCAAATTCATTTCAAGGTCAAAGTTCAAGGTCATTCCAAATATGAGAAATAAATTACTCTTAATAGCTTTTATGCCCTTAAACATATACTATCTATCTTATGTCTTTAATATGTACTTTTGAAGCTCTTTAGAAGATATAATTCTCGGCCCCTAAGATTGGCCTTTAAAAAGTTGTTGCCCCTTGTGCTAAAAACCCTTGTTATCGCTACTCCTCTGAAACCGTAAACCGTAAAGGTATGAAACCTTCACCAATGGCTTTGCCTAATTATGGGGACTCTTCAATCTATTCATTGCGAAAGTATTCGGTGACCCCTTCAATGAGTTATTGCCCCTGAAACTTTTTGAATATTACAAATAAATGAAAAATTTCAAAACGACAAGTCGTAGAGACATAGGACCAACTGCATAAGATTCATTGACCTTTGAACTTCAAATTCATATAAAGGTCAAAGGTCAAGGTCATTCCAAAAATAGAAATTTTGCTCTTTTTATATCTTTTTTTTCTCTTTTGTCTTCAACATATACTTAATGTCTTTGCATCATTAATATGTACTCATAAAACTGTTTTAAAGATTTCCTCATGTCCCCTAATATTAACCCTTTTAAAAGTTATTGCCCCTTGTGTGAAAAACCTTGTTATCACTACTTCTCCGAAATCGTAGACTGTAGAGACACCAAACCCTTATATCTTAAGGGTCTTTAGGCTTTACAAAACTGTATAAGTGCAAATGTATCTGATTACCCCTTATATGAGTTATTGCCCTTTAAGTTCTTTGTACTTACTATAAATCCTTATAACTTGAAAACTATACGTCATAGAAGCATGGGGGCAACTGCATTGTGACCCTTGACATTTGACCTTGAATTTTTTTCAAGGTCAAAGGTCAAGGTCATTCTTTTTTTTTTTTAATTTTAATTTTTTCTATGCTTTAAGAGAGTTTTGGTTTCTTTTTCACGGAATTTTATTTTTCGGAGTCAGGTATAAAACAAATTTAAAATTCAAAGAAGGTGTTAAGACCTATTATTGTTCTGTGAACAATAAGTCTCCTAGTTTTTTTTATTCTTGTTTTCACTAACCGAAAACAAGTAATTAGAGTAAATTTACATCTGGTGAATGTTTAGTCATTAATATTTCTAATTTCTAGTACAAACATATTTTATGATTATGATTAGTATAAAAACATGGCAGATAAATATTTTCAATCTTTTCATATATAATATTAGTTTTCTGGTTATCCAAAGAAACTTGGCAACAAAAAGCTCACCTTTTGAGTTGCAGCGATCCAGATTACAAGGTCGATACGATTCCCCTTTGTTATCAAAACAACGGATACAGATGCTAACCTTCTTTTTCTTTTGCCTATGATGCTACCTATTACCATTGGTGCCTGGGTAGTATACTTTACTGGCCCACCAAGACTACTCAAGGTCTCACATGTCTGAGGCAATTAACAGTTTAAGGCAGGTAACAGTTGTTTCTGAATATTATTGTATGATTTACAACAATCAGCGAATATTCATATATGTACATGCAAGCTACTTTAAGGTATGTCCCACGGTGCTTTCCTCGCATCTTTGCATCATAACTTAAAACAATTATATTTTTAATGCAATTAATTTCAAACTAACTTTAATTCTTCTATCATTTTTATTCAAAACTTCTGATCAATCATTTGAACGAACCCTTGATTTCAACCAGTGTACTGACACATCGGAAAAGTCAAAGACGGGGGGTTCAATGCGGTAAATTGATCATTAGTCCTAAATTATGTTACAGGATCAGTTTAACATGAGTAGACGTTCAAAATGTATACAAAATCCATGCTTACCGTGTACCAGTAATTTTTTTTATTTCACGCACTTAAATGACTGTGTAATCAGACTTTCGGATCAAAATACTGTGTTTTTGGTATCTTTATCACCCTTTGCTAACGCAGATTACACAGTACAAAATTAACAAGATATTTTTTCTTGTGTTTCAAATAGTTCATTGTTTTTTTTTTTATTTTGAATAGATTTGGAATAATCCTGTCTAATTGATCCCTTTTTTCATCATGCTCTGATAGTTTTAGAGGGGTATAAAATAAATTTATCATTGGAATTGTAACTTGATCCGAAGAGCCCTACCACAGCGAGCTGACAAGCGAAGGTCATCAGATCTATAAACTCAATTGTATGCAACTCTTACGGGAAGCTAGTGTTATAAAACCACATGTCAGTGTTAATTATGCCCCTATTGTTTTCGAGAGGATTTATTAAAGGTTTTACTATG